>NW_018408585.1:0-6260 GCF_002113885.1 Mizuhopecten yessoensis
AAAAAAAAAAGGTGTGTCTTATTGGTACAGGTAACATGACGGAATTAATTTAATTTTTAAGTCCAGGGTTTAATGATGCTATATTAGAAAGGAATAAATAACAATTTATGAATGTTTTCAAATCGACTTAAACTGTCATTTAACCATATCAGAAAGCTATCGATATTACATGTTAGGAATTTGACAACATATAACCAAAGTGTTTTACCTATTAAACATAATACATAAAATGTACCCCCTTCCAAAGGGTCAACAGATGACCCTTGGGTAATAAATTAACAATTTAGATAAAGCATGTATGGACATTTCCATCCATCAAGAGTACTAGTATTGGATTCTAGTAAATCTGAGTCTTGACAACTCTCGCTCCAGAGGCAATACAGAATCGTCTTTTCTGATACAATGTCATTGCCATCTCATCATATTTATTCCAACCAAGTTTTAATGATTAGCTGCTGAAAATGGGTAAAATATACCCGAAAGTGTCACTTGCCTATATAAACTAGAACTGTCGCCTATTGGCTACCTAATACCTCAGTAGAATAGCTACTTTGTTGTGGATAAACTTGATGATGGAACTGTTAGTAAAATTTTAAAGACACATTTTGTTCAGTACCTAATAGTGTTATGAATCAAAGTAAAGATCTATAATGTATTCAACAGATGTGGAAAAACCTCAATTACATCGCAGGGGTTCGTTACCAATGTCTGAAATACACATGTACATGCTATACTGATATGGTTCACAGCACACATTAACTATGTGTGCTGTGAACCATATCAGTATAGCATGTGTATTTCAGAGGTTTGTATCGACATGCATACAGTGGACGGTGTACGGTCACATTAATTGTTTAAGTTTCGTCAAACAAATGACCTGTAGGTCATGTGTCGTGGCTTAAGTACAAACGGAGTTTCATCTGGCCCTGACACTAAATGTAAGCCCCATATAAAGCCCCGTCTCTGATTTAAGACATTTTTACAAAATAGACGTCCGGTGTTGGGCCAGAGAGGAAAAGGTGGAGTTCTCTGACAACGATACGTTTGGTAGCCCAAAGTTTTGAGGAATTAACAACAAAAACTGATATAAAACAATAAATAAGCTTACCTCACATATATCAATAAAGTTGATCTAAAACCGCCTTAATTATCATGGACAGCTGCCATCACGGACTTAGATTCCGTGCTAATCTAATTCCGTGCTAATCTAATTCCGTGCTGCTATATTCCGTCACTAGAGTCTGCGGTTATCGATTGTTCCAAATGTTCCACCTGAGCGACATTTAGCACTGTAATGTTTTGAGCAGAATAACCCCATAAAAGACAGACATTTAAACTCTCATTAGAATGTATTTGTACTGTAACTGTTACAGACTGGATTCGTTATCACGGTGACAGTAACCGACTTCGATGCAGTCGGAACATCTAACACCATGGACATTATGGTACAATCTGAGAATGTTAACTTGGCGGCAGGGCCTGTCCACAACGGTCTCAGCCTCAGGGGGTCTAGGGGCAGGTAAGCGGTCTCAGCCTCAAGGGGGCTAGTGGCAGGTAAGTCCGATAAACAACAGTCTCAGGGGCCCGTCCACAACGGTTGCAGTCCAAAGGGGTCCAGGGGCAGGTAAGTCCCATAAACAATAGTCCCAGGGCATTAGGCGCCTTTTTTCAGTCTCGATGATGGAGGTATCTGAAGGTTACTTCCGCCAGCAAGGGAAGTAGTTATTCTCTACAATGATCTCAGTCTCGGGGAGATGGAGAAAGCATAGGTTACCTCCGCCAGCAAGGTAAGTAATTATAGTCTACAATAATTGTCCAAACGAGAAATTCATTCAGATACATTTTCTGATAAATAGATTAAACTTACAACATGATCTGTGTATCGTTTATAATGCCCTCGTTAAAATTTACTCGGTTTGTTGGAAAATGCTGGTACGTAATCCTAACTTTACAAGGCACTGACCAATCCCATATCTCTCCGACCATTCGTTGTATAAATTGATCCACCTTCACCTAATATAAGATCCATGATTTGACCACAACGTTACATTGGAGTCACTTTATCATTACAATCAAAATGATTGCATATTCCTTTTTTTTTCAATTTTTCGCGTGATGAATATAACAGGAAAATAAACTATGGAAATCCAAAACGTTTTCACCCCTTAAAAAACTTAATGATACAAATAATGAAAATCCAAGGTTTCATTCACTTTAAATTCTTCTCTGTGAGCTATACGTATGTTGACCTAGATTTACATGACAAGTTTCGTTAATGAAGCAGAGGACCTTATCAAGATGTTCATACAGTATTTTGTTCTAGAACATCTATTTTGCATTTGATTGTTTCACTTACACTTTAAAAACGTATATAAAGAAATATAAACATGTTTATACGTTACACCTTGTAAACAAGTACACGCTTCTACCTGCAACCAAAACGAATATGTTAAAAACAACTTATTTTGCTTAATGTATTACAGTGCCCACATGATCATTGTTGAATACAGATTTTTTTGTTGTTGAATTAGCTAGCAGAAAAAAACGTATTCTATCAGTAGATTATCAGTATTTAATTGGGGCTGTGTCCTGTTGTCAAAGCTTTGACAGAAAAGACGTTAATGTGATTCCGAGTAAAATCCTTAGATTGCAGCTGGAGTACAGCCTTCAGTGTGACCCGGGATATTACGGTAACTGCGCATTAAGTTGTTCACCGAAAAACAACTCCTACTGCAGTCCGTCTGGCACACTGGTGTGTCTACCAGGTATGTGATTCTGACGTCGTAACTATCTAACATTATAGCAAAAATGTTAGGTGAATACAAATGATCAAATGGAAATGAAAAAGAATCGTTAGAAATTAAAAATATGTGTTGCAACGACCTGTTATCAGTATGATAAGAATTAAACAGCCCCTGTTTTTGTCAGTAATAGAGTTTTGTTATTCCATTAACTCTAACATTTCCATTAACTCTAACATTTCCATTAACTCTAATATTTCCATTAACTCTAACATTTCCATTAACTCTAACATCTGGATACAGGTTTTACTGGCAGTGACTGTAATACGGATATTGACGAGTGCCTGAGCAGCCCGTGTCTCCATGGAGGTACATGTGTGGATGGGAACAACAGCTTTTCCTGCCTGTGTCCGCACGGCCGAGCCGGTAAGTGACTGAACAGGAACAATACCTTTACGTGTCTGTGTGTTCACGCCCTAACAGGTGCGTGACTGAACAGGAACAATATTTTTGCGTGTCTGTGTGTTCACGACCTAACAGCTAACAGGTGAGTGACCGAAAAGGAACAATAGCTTTACGTGTCTGTGTCCGGACGACCTAACAGGTGAGTGACTGAACAGGAACAATAGCTTTACATGTCTGTGT
The DNA here is from genome assembly GCF_002113885.1 of Mizuhopecten yessoensis. NCBI lineage: Eukaryota > Metazoa > Mollusca > Bivalvia > Pectinida > Pectinidae > Mizuhopecten > Mizuhopecten yessoensis. Next base: position 3,387 of record NW_018408585.1, read on the forward strand.
CAGCACGACCTAACAGGTGAGTGACTGAACTGGAACAATATCTTTACGTGTCTGTGTGTTCACGACCTAACAGGTGAGTGACTGAACGGGAACAATAGCTTTACGTGTCTGTGTGTTCACGACCTAACAGGTTAGTGACTGAACAGGAAAAATATTTTTGCGTGTCTGTGTGTTCACGACCTAACAGCTAACAGGTGAGTGACCGAAAAGGAACAATAGCTTTACGTGTCTGTGTGCTCACGACCTAACAGGTGAGTGACTGAACAGGAACAATAGCTTTACATGTCTGTTTCAGCAAGACCTAACAAGTGAGTGACTGAACAGGAACAATAGCTTTACATGTCTGTGTCAGCACGACCTAACAGGTGAGTGACTGAACGGGAACAATAGCTTTACGTGTCTGTGTGCTCACGACCTAACAGGTGAGTGACTGAACAGGAACAATAGCTTCACGTGTCTGGGTGCTCACGACCTAATAGGTGAGTGACTGAACAGGAACATTAGCTTTACGTGTCTGTGTCCGCACGACCTAATAGGTTAGTGACTGAACAGGAACAATAGCTTTATGTGTCTGTGTGCTCACGACCTAACAGGTGAGGGACTGAACAGGAACAATAGCTTTACGTGTCTGTGTGAGGAACAATATCTTTACGTGTCTGTGTGTTCACGACCTAACAGGTGAGAGACTGAACAGGAACAATAGCTTTACGTGTCTGTGTCCTCACGACCTAACAGGTGTGTGACTGAACAGAAACAAGATTTTTGCGTGTCTGTGTGTTCACGACCTAACAGCAAGACCTAACAAGTGAGTGACTGAACAGGAACTATAGCTTTACATGTCTGTGTCAGCACGACCTAACAGGTGAGTGACTAAACGGGAACAATAGCTTTACGTGTCTGTGTCCGCACGACCTGATAGGTTAGTGACTGAACAGGAACAATAGCTTTATGTGTCTGTGTGCTCACGACCTAACAGGTGAGAGACTGAACAGGAACAATAGCTTTACGTGTCTGTGTGAGGAACAATATCTTTACGTGTCTGTGTGTTCACGACCTAACAGGTGAGAGACTGAACAGGAACAATAGCTTTACGTGTCTGTTTCCGCACGACCTAACAGGTGAGTGACTGAACGGGAACAATAGCTTTACGTGTCTGTGTGCTCACGAACTAACAGGTGAGTGACTGAACAGGAACAATAGCTTTATGTGTCTGTGTGCTCACGACCTAACAGGTGAGGGACTGAACAGGAACAATAGCTTTACGTGTCTGTGTGTTCATGACCTAACAGGTGAGTGACTGAACAGGAAAAATATTTTTGCGTGTCTGTGTGTTCACGACCTAACAGGTGAGTGACTGAACAGTAACAATATTTTTGCGTGTCTGTGTGTTCACGACCTAACAGGTGAGTGACTGAACAGATACAATAGCTTTACGTGTCTGTGTCCGGACGACCTAACAGGTGAGTGACTGAACAGGAACAATAGCCTTACGTGTCTGTGTGTTCATGACCTAACAGGGGAGTGACTGAACAGGAAAAATATTTTTGCGTGTCTGTGTGTTCACGACCTAACAGGTGTGTGACTGAACAGAAACAAGATTTTTGCGTGTCTGTGTGTTCACGACCTAACAGCAAGACCTAACAAGTGAGTGACTGAACAGGAACTATAGCTTTACATGTCTGTGTCAGCACGACCTAACAGGTGAGTGACTAAACGGGAACAATAGCTTTACGTGTCTGTGTCCGCACGACCTAATAGGTTAGTGACTGAACAGGAACAATAGCTTCACGTGTCTGGGTGCTCACGACCTAATAGGTGAGTGACTGAACAGGAACAATAGCTCTACGTGTCTGTGTGTTCACGACCTAACAGGTGAGTGACTGAAAAGGAACAATAGCTTTACGTGTCTCTAATAGGTTAGTGACTGAACAGGAACAATAGCTTTACGTGTCTGTGTCCGCACGACCTAATAGGTTAGTGACTGAACAGGAACAATAGCTTCACGTGTCTGTGTGCTCACGACCTAATAGGTGAGTGACTGAACAGGAACAATAGCTTTACGTGTCTGTGTCCGCACGACCTAACAGGTTAGTGACTGAACAGGAACAATAGCTTTATGTGTCTGTGTGCTCACGACCTAACAGGTGAGTGACTGAACAGGAACAATAGCTTTACGTGTNCACAGGAACAATAGATTTACGTGTCTGTGTGTTCACGACCTAACAGGTGAGTGACTGAACAGTAACAATAGATTTACGTGTGTGTGTGTTCACGACCTAACAGGAGAGTGACTGAACAGGAAGAATATCTTTACGTGTCTGTGTGTTATATCTTTACGTGTCTGTGTGCTCACGACTAAACAGGTGAGTGACTGCTCAGGAACAATAGATTTACGTGTCTGAGTGTTCACGACCTAACAGGAGAGTGACTGAACAGGAACGATAGCTTTACGTGTCTGTGTCAGCACGACCTAACAGGTGATTGACTGAACAGGAACAATAGCTTTTCGTGTCTGTGTCCGCACGACCTAACAGGTGAGTGACTGAACAGGATCAATAGCTTTTCGTGTCTGTTTCCGGACGACCTAACAGGTGATTGACTGAACAGGAACAATAGCTTTACGTGTCTGTGTGCTCACGACCTAACAGACGAGTGACTGAACAGGAACAATAGCTTTACGTGTCTGTGTGCTCACGACCTAACAGGTGAGTGACTGAACAGGAACAATAGCTTTACGTGTCTGTTAGCTCACAACCTACTAGGTGAGTGACTGAAAAGGAACAATAGCTTTACGAGTCTATGTCCGCACGACCTAACAGGTTAGTGACAGAACAGGAACAATAGCTTTACGTGTCTGTGTGTTCACGACCTAAC
>NW_018408585.1:10353-10584 GCF_002113885.1 Mizuhopecten yessoensis
ACCGTGTCTGTGTCCGAACGACCTAACAGGGGTGTGACTTAACAGGAACAATAGCTTTACGTGTCTGTGTCCGCACGACCTAACAGGGGAGTGACTGAACAGGAACAATAGCTTTACGAGTCTGTGTGTTCACGACCTAACAGGTGAGTGACTGAACAGGAACAATAGCTTTACGTGTATGTGTGCTCACGACTTACAGGTGAGTGACTGAACAGGAACAATAGCTTTACG
>NW_018408585.1:13311-44442 GCF_002113885.1 Mizuhopecten yessoensis
ATGACAGGTGAGTGACAGATCAGGAACAATAGCTTAACATGTTTGTCTGCACGTCAGAGTAAGTAAGTTTCCATACCAGAACAGGATAATGCATTAAATTTATCCCTACGCGACAGAGATGAAATAACTTGTACAAAATCATTATCGAAACGCTTATTGCCTATAAATTAGTATCACCGTATGCCTAACTATGAATGTTTTGGCATAATATTACACCCAATTGCAAGAGGTGTCGCCATATTTCGTAACATTTATTATAAAAGTACAATAAAAATACAATAAATTAATGTAACTGTCTTAATCTACACTACAGGACAAGTCTGCAATGTTGCTGTGTCTATTCCTCCTTCTTCAAAACCGACAACACGACTTTTCACACGCCCCGTACCAGTCAGCACAGGAGGATCACTGACCGCCAACACATCTGTAACTTCTGTAACAGACAGCACAAGTGTTCTGACAGCCCTAAGTATATTAACTACTTCAACGTCAGTGACCGCCTCCACCTCACAAGGCTCTAAGCCTACTTCACCCTCACTGACGTCATCACCGACGCCATCAGTGCCAACGTCACCTTACCAAAATACTCCAGCCGCTAAGACGCTATCTCCCACCAAGTCGACAAATGAGTCGTCCACTCTCCCACTGCGTGCTAAAGCGCAGGTATTTAACAATGACTATTTTACCAGCAAACAAACATTCAAACAATTTCATATCACATTAAAAACTGAAGAGTTCTCATTTGAAATACGCTAAAACACTACAAGCGCTAAAATCAGGCAATGAATTGCTACACTAAAACACTACAAACACCAATAACGGGCATGGATCTGTAACACTGAACACTACAACGCCAACAGAAATAGGCTTGTGACTGTCATATATTCATCATGGTAATTCAGTTAACTGAGGAATAGAAATATCAGCATCACATAAATCTCCAGCCACTCATTCAGGACCTTTGAAAATATTTCATTTCTTTAATTTAAGGTACGATCGAATGAGGAAAATACCGGCGCCGTGGTCGGGGGAGTAGTTGGGGGACTCGTGGTCCTCTTACTGATGTTAGTGCTGGCTGGGTACTTCGTTAGGTAAACATTTTTATGTATTCCTTACACACTTACAGGTGTAATTTGCAAATGTTACTTTATCGATATTTCAAGTCTGGATGAATAATAATTGTAAAACTCAGCAAAGATGTAAACATTATTTCATTAGGTAACAATAATAAAACGTTGTTGGCAAATCGTATGCCGTACTCAACATACGAGTATTTGAGTCAGTTTGTGGAAAAATATATTTCTACGTGAATCATTTAGGAAATACGTCATCAAAAAGAAAATGACCATCAATACCGACCGAATACGATCTACTGACAAACTGGCGAGAGAAGGGGAGACCACTACAGCGACTTCACAATCAACACCCTCGAATGACACTGCTGTGATCCAAGTGTCCAACAGCGGGCCTGTGTAGATGGACTCAATATCAATATAGACAACTTGTTTTGTACGCAATGCAAAGGAATATGAATGTTCGTAGTTAACGTAAAAAGAATGAAGATACTTTTGATAAATGGTCAAATCAAAATTTGTTATAATAAAACAATAAACAAACAAAAAATGCCTTTAGTTTCTTTGTTTTGCTACAGTAATGATTTTGCTTTTGAAAGAAAACAATGCAGATAAAGCTTCAGAGTGACAGACAATGCACGTTATTATAATAGTTTATACTCTTCTCGTTGCATCAAAAACCATTACTATAACTAATATAGAGTATGGTTACATTTATATCTCACAATAATATCAAATCCACCAAACCTAGAAGTTTGACAATTTATAGCAAATACACCCCCCCNAAATAGAGCATTCCCACCCTCATACTAAAGCAAACAATAACCACTCAATGCCCCGTTTATTTTATTCTTTAAGCAACAACTGCCGTTGCGTATGTTCAAACCAAAATCGGGAACTATGTCATTATTGTTATTTCAAAATAAAAATAATACATTTTCGAAGCATAATTTGTCCTAGTGGTAAACGGAGGTCTTCCCAAGAAATGTTTGTCATCATTAGCGCCACAATTGATATATAATTGCAACTGAAAATGAAAAAGGATATCATAGCGTAAACACACCCAAAGGGACAAAGATTAATTCAATATTTATGCAAAAAGACAAAATCTCTTTCCAAAGAATCACAAACCCAAAGGAAAAGAAATCATACACGCACACAAACCACAACAGGCTAACTTAACACCGTGTCTTATATAGTAATACACTAATGTATGCATAGATTAATATGACTCATATAACCATACTCAAAAGACGCTCTCTTGTAGCACACCATTATTAGGGGAGACTAGTATGTTACTACAAGTAATAGAAAATAACATTGATATATTTATGCATTACGGGAGTTATGTGTTACTGAACATAACAAGTACAATGATTATGGAATTTGTTTTGACAAAATGACAATATGCTGTATAGAAAAATACTACACTTTTTGTCAAGTCAATGAAGTCCTTGTAAACCTCTGGGGCTGGCGGCTTCTTCTTTTTTTAAATCATTGCCATAAATTTTCATAGATTTTTCAATAATCCGCTCATTGTTTGTTAGGTACAGTTTATTTGATTTCACAGCTTTTAAATTAAATATCCAACCGGTGTTCATAATACTTACCTAATGAAATCTCATATGTGGCGTTGTTCCAGAGAAACACAATCGTCAACCTAAAACTAGGAAAGTGTTTTAACAATAACAACATACACGAGAATGACGTTGGTATTCATTGGTAGTCACTGATAAGGTTGGTGTTTGTAATCACATATCCTTTTTATCAAAAGCCAAAGACAATTAACCTCATCATGGATCAGTGTACTTTAGTTGGCGTGTGTCATGCTCTGCCCAGTTTTAAGGAACAGCTGATAAGGATAATGTTTTAGTCCTTTACTGTCCGTCATTCTATTGTTGTTGTTACTTATGTTTGTAACAATATATTTTATCACAAATACTGTTATCAACTTTTTTATTGTACCTACGAGTGTGTTGTATTGAAATCAATGAATGAGTATTTTCATCAAAGGAAATTTATATTTTCCAGGACTCCATAAAGTAGATTATAATGTTCTGACGTTATTATGTGATAAAAGGTTTAAATCTATATTCATTAATCAAGAAACTGTCGCTCAGATTGAAGTACATCTGAAAGTCGCCAAGTTACTGGTAAAAACAAGGATGCGTAGACCGGAGCAGGTTACAAAGTTCATTTCAGACCCTATAAAAGAATGGGTTATCTTGTGAAACAGTGCCTATTTAATGACCAGCCTTGTGTACATACCACACTCGACTCCCTGTCGATACAGGACCAGCATATTATTTGGAACCGGTCAGCCACACCCGATTGTCTGTCAAACTGAAGGAGATTGCGTAGGAAATGGTGTCCATATCGGTCTAATTACACACGTTCCAGTTTCATCTGATCTTCCTAAATCAAACTTTTGTTTATTTACCTACGTAGTTGTAAATCATGAACGTATGGCCCCTATTTAGTATTTCAATTTAACGGCCATAGAATACAGTTGACAACAATAGCCCATTAAGTATCACATGCTGGCACTGCACATGGAAACAAATCAGTATATCGTAGAGACAATGTTTGCTGTATACATCATCAGTAACTCACCGCCAGGATAATACTCCAGGGACTCATCCAAAAATGAAGTTTATTGTTCCAATCATATTTCTTCTACAATTCGAGGTAAGAGGTCTAAGGGCACTGAGACAAGCTATCTGAAGTGAATGCATTCCTTTAGTTTCACAGAGAGCATGACTACTAATATTACTTAATATCATGTAAAAATAACTACCTGCAATAGATAGTACCAACATTATTATCTATCAACCTTCGTCATGTGGTAAAATGGCACATGATGTTCTGTTACAAACGTAGTGACAGTTTCATGTGGGGTCCGACAGCCCTGGTCTTAATTCTACTATTAGTTTTTCAAGGGTATTCATTTAACTCTTTCCTTTGTTTACATCACTCTAATTTTATCGATTGTGAGGTCGGATTTAGTTTTTCTTTTGACGTTTCGGTTTTCGTAATTAGTATATCGAACACACAGAATAGGTTTCAAACACAGAAGATGACAAAACAAATCTGAATCTACACTTAACAGAGACGGTCATGCGGAATATCTTTCGAAACATTTAAATGAAAAAAAATGTTGGGGTATCTTGAAATAGTTTCCTCACGTTTGTGAATATTAATCATAATATTTGAACTAGAGTCAATTCAAGTCAATTTTGATTATTATAGTGTCATATATCTCAATTACATCGTACAAGTGTATAGTTACACAGTATAAAATCATATAGTTACATGGCAGAGATCAATCATCTTAATGTAAAAATATATAGACATAATATCATATGTTTGTTAAGAACAGTTATAATACGTAATATATCAATAAATCGAAACAAACTATCACAGGTTCCAATCCAGAGAGCAGGTGATTGGGACAGCCCCTACCTAACAAGCTCACATACATATCATTAGATTGTAACAAAACTAGGCTATATTTAACTCGTTGCTTTTCGGTAAGATGTGCATCCTGTCATCTTGTAACTTGACCTTAGGAAGAACCACGGTAAATGATACAATCGGAATAACGAAGGTACATCAAGTCAATCGCGCACGCTTTAGAAAGCAATTGATCATTCTGTGGACCCCACGAACCTGAATGTATTCTTTTTTCGGCCATCTGGTCTGATTTCTTTCTCTGTACAAAGTTTTCAAACTGATCTCATCATATAAGGTATCTACCCTTTGATATTACATTAAGATACATATATATTTATAATGTTATTGAAAAATATGATACTACTATAATCATGAAATCATTTGTACATATACCTAAAATATAACGATGTACATGTAGTATAATAATGCTAGTATTTTGAATTCAGATCTATCCGATTATCACCTAAAGAATATCCCTGTCTTAGTGTATATAGTTATCTTGTTTATATTAATCAAAGGGCGGGGCATCTTATCCTTAGTTCCATTTATGTTCTTTGATCGAAGACCTAATGTCAAAATGGATATAATTAATCTTGAAATGATTTAGAGAATTATTATAGACACTGAACTTTTTCAATAGTCTTCTTATCCTTATACTGTTCAAGGGTCTCGGTAAATCTTTCCCTTGTTCATATTTTGGTCTAGTTTGATCTATCTTGAGTTCGAACTCTGGTTTTGTTGGTATTCTCTTATCGTTTTATTGTATTGTTATTACGATCAATTGTTGGCCATCCTGCCTGTAAAATAAAGATAATAACGTCATATAGATATTTAAAATCTATCTATTATATATTTCTATTACCAGTATGATGAGTACACACAGTTTACCTGCATAAGGTGAGGGCTTTGTTAGAAGTTGTGAGTAGTTCATTCAATGATTACCGTATTTGTAGTAGCGCATGGTAATTTGTAATATACTGGCAGTCTATACGAGCTGCTGGATCCGGGATACTACACTTCGTAAACTTCACCACAACCTGGGGAACTGACCAAGATAACAACTGCTGTCCGGGCGGTCAACAAAGAAAATGTCCTAGTCCATGTGATGTCCACCTAAACATATGTATCGGTGAAGTCTCTCCTGCCAGGTAAGACGCAATTAGGTACATGATTGATGTTTTTAATTCACAATGGATCTACGTAATATTATGAAAATTGAAAAAGTTACACCGGCTTGCGTATTTTTATGGTAAATAAAACAAGGGTAGATTACTAATCGTTTTCAAAGACATATACTAATTGAATTTATAAATCAGGTCCAAATACCAAACAAGACTCGTTTTAGGTTCTAAATGTCGGCAATATCAACCAAATTTAAATGTTACATCCGGGCATTAAAACGATGAAAGCCAAGACACCTTTTTTGCGTTATTAATTGTGAACATCTATTTTTCAAATGAAGTCGACACCTTTAAAATTATGCTTTCGATTGGAAGACTGATAAAATATGAATAATTTCTTACATTTAATAGAAACTGTCTATACGGACAAGGGACATTCTACTTCCATATGGACGAGACGACCAAAACGATAATATTAGGAGAGGTTCAAGAGTCAATACAAAACCCGTTTGTATACCAATTTGACGCCTGGAAGGTAAGACTGATTCAGCTGTAGAAAGCAAGCTTCAAATAAATTGACTCACGGAGAGAAGTTTATCAATATTTAACGCCTGGATGGTGCAAATTTATAACAGTATCAATATTTAAATATTGGAAGTATCACTCTTTGACGCCTCAATTGAAGGTATCATAGTATCAGTAACTGAAGCCTTAAAACTTTGAACGTTTTATTATGTCAACATAGAACGCCTGGAGGATGAGACGCATATGATGCACTGATGGTAGAATTAACTCGGGTTTAATCACTGTCGCGTTAATAGTATGATATATAATGGCGTGTGATATTTCAGTGAAATCATTATAAACATTTGGAAGGCGTTTATCTTCCTTTACTCATTCACCCCTGAAGACACATTTGAACTCTTCCAATTCAAAGGTTGGAATATTTCATTATGAAATTTCAGGGGGGGGAATGAGTTAACACGAATTTGTCTTCGACCGTTGAAACTCCCCTATCCCATCTCGTCCCCAAGGGGTTATATTTTTAAGGTATTTCCTCTTACCAGATTGCCCCTGTCATACATGCTTGCTTTTCAGAAAAAATGAACACAATAGCTATATCTACATAGTACTTTGTTCTTGCCCGCTAGACTTACCCTTTCTCTGTGTGTCTAGGTGGGTGTGTCGGTGGACGTAGACGTTATGGTGGGAGAGTCGATGCTGAGTGATACCATCACATTCAATCTCCACGACAAACCTGAACATAACGGACGGGTACATAAAGTCGGGCCTCAGCTCTACAACGGAAACAAAACCGGGTAGGCGTACTGGCAATAGTCATCATTAACTGCTTCAACACTTTTCAAAGCATTGGTCTGGTGCACTTTAATATGACCTACATTTGTAGACAATGCCCTACTCCTGAACAAACATTTTATTCTGTGAGTACAAGTTCTTTTTACTACTTTTACAACAGAAAAATCCTTTCTTACAAATGCATCTTTCATATTTCATTTATTAAACCATCTTTATGACAATCAATATATTTGATAGAACTGCTTCCATTTCAAAAGATAATCTATATTATTCATTTCTATCAAATCAATAAATATAATCTCTTTGTATCCATTTGGTAAATAAATAAGTCATCCTTGGTAATACTTTTTATCTCTTGCAGAAAGAAAAAAATATAATGAAATGATTCAATCCGAAACAAGCGTAACATAGATATGCAGCAAAACCTGCAAAAGTTCAATACGTTTTCCCACTTTAGTATTCGACTGTGTCCCGGAAGATGGTAAAACAACAATATCAACTTGTATAGACTGCTCTATGTAAAATGTAACTTTATCATTTAAGCAATCCCTTGCCCCATGGATGAACTACTTCCGGAGTTATCCAAAGTCTAAAAAGAACCCTTCTCGATTATTTTATGTTTATATAGACATAGTATCAGTAAAGCGATGTTCTCTTCCAAAATAAAGAATAAACTGTTTAGTTTTCTAGTTAGCTCGCGATGTGATTTTGTCTGATAAACCTATCACATCAGTACTTTATCACATACAATGTTATATCAGAATGAAGAATTGTTTACATCGATCATGGTGTCATTACTAAGAAGTGCCACTCAACTTTCCTTCACACATTGCACCCATGTTTATTCCCACGTCGTCCAGCTAGTCGTACACACACTGATGCTGGGGTTTCAGGTTGATGGTGGCCCACTCTGTAGCCTGCGACCCGTTCCACTTTGGCGACTGTTCCATGTTCTGTCTACCGGACCCAGCTATGTACACGTGTGATGGTGATGGCAACAGACAATGCCTTCCTGGTAAGTTAGAGATCATCAGTAAGGTACAATGTGGACTTATAAGATGTTTTCGACTGTATTCAAACACAGTTTATGATACAAAGAATGTAGAAGTGCGTGCCATTACTAGGGATAGCCTTAGACCTTCACATCCACGGTTAAATTGAGGTTCCAGAACGAGTGATTGTTGGTTATCATGTTAATCTAACTCGAGTTAACTCATTTTCAAATTGTATATATACGCGAGATTACCAAGGGTCTTTCATAATTTGAAATAAAAAAACTAAGGAGAGTAAGACAAACATGAAAATCAACTTTTTTTTCTTCCAAAAGTTTAGATATTATATCTAGAAAACAATGTATTTCTCTTGGAAATACTTTATTTCTGTTTTCGATCGGGGAAACCATTGCTATGAATCACAATAGGATAACGTCCCAATGTAGTATTACTTGACGTTATAATTAGAGGGTTTACAAATGAAATAATGCCCAGTGAGTTGCCTACTAGTGGGCAATCAAATTGTTTACCAACTTCTAGCAGGTTTATCAAATGAGTGAGGAAACATAGTTAAAGTGGATGTGGTAGAAAACCCTTTCATATATTCTTAAACAGAAAATTGGGGAAATGCGTAGGTCTGTCGGATGATGCTATACGACTGTGTTCTGATAGACACACGAATTGAAGCCCTCCGTATCGCAGGAATTCCAAATGATAGTTCTACGACTGTCCTAATTTCTTCGAAAGTTCCAACATCTTTTCTGCGACTGTCGTAGGTTGAGCGTAAGATAGTCGTGATGCAATCGTACGATTGTCATGCGACAACCAAGCATCATAAGACTTTCGTGTGGCGATTTTGACTTCAACTGCCTTGACATGTTTTCCCATGACAGTTCTAAAACACATATTTTATATGTGAACTCTACTACGCAGCTTCCAAATTCACTAATACTAAACATAAGTCAGACCCTCCTGTCGTAGTCCCGTTAAAACCGTACGATACACAAAATTGTACGTTGTATGTGAAAGGGGCTTAAAGTCTTCCTCATTCAATGCGTTTCTGGATGTTGATATCAAAGGTTAACTTTTCCTCTCGTGTTGGTAAAAGTCTACTCATCTGCCTCTCTGCTCTATTTTTATGATCAATCACCGAAAGAGAATTGTGTATTTTTTCGTTACAGATGTTGATTGCAGATTTGAATTTTCCAACGATCAGGCAACGTTGACTTCTACAGATCCGATAGAAGTAACAGACAGGCACGCGTCTTTTTCTAGCGACATCCCTGACAGTAGTGTGGGTTCATTGTATTTAAATGAATACAGTCTAACCTCACCTGGGCCCCCAACTGTTAGTTCAACTGTTATTACAGCTTACACAGAGTCGTTTAAGGAGTCACCAACAACTAGCCCTTACCCTAACTCTTCACCGCAAGTTGATGTAGCGACGCCTCAACAAGTTGAGACCTCTGACAGTCACGAGATGGCCATAGAATGGGAGACAACTGTTAGTACAACTGTTAGTACAACTGCTAGTACAGCTTACACCGGGTCGTTTAAGGAGTCATCAACAACTAGGTCAGACAGAACTTCCGAGAAGACGTCACGCTTGTTCGATGTTAGTGAAAACACTGTCCCATCAGATAGGTCTTTGAACTCTTCACCGCAAGTTGATGTAGCGACGCCTCAACAATATAGTGATCAAACTATCAGCTATATGTCCAATTCCGCAACGCCTGCAGTTGATACCTCTGACAGTCACGAGATGACAATAGAATGGGAGACAACGACTGTCGGCGAAACAAGAACGAAAGAGGAAATGTCAAATAATATTGGTGATGTTTCTACAGAAACCACTCTTGATACAATTACAGATACTACAAGGGTAGATAACTCCGTATCAACATTCACCCCGTCGACCGTTGAATCTGCCACTTTGACAGTACCACATATATGTACTGGTCACATAGGAGTATCGGAGGAGAACGTTGGTATGTTAGAAGCTACTGTTTCCCAGCATGCAACATACAATAGTGTACCCATTGCTAGTTATAGTAGTTCGTCAAATCCTGAACGTAGTGTAAATACCATTCCAGAGCATGACTTCACTTCTTTTACAACTATAGGTTTGTCGTCAGTATCATCTAATCGAGCCACTGCAAAGTCAAGTACATCATATACAGATTTTAATGGCGATATTCAATCATTCACAACAAAATATCAATACTACCCCTCAGATGTCACACCGGATCCGGATGTAACACACATACCGGAAACTACGGACTCTGTACCTACTTTGAATACGTTGAATTATGATGCTTTCGTTACTACAACAACGAGTGACAAGAAACTGTCCTCCAAACCATCAACACTCAAGACGAATGCTATGTATAGTGTGACATCGTTCACGTTTGGTCCGGTGTCACAGCAGTCGACTGAAGATGTACCATCGGGAGAGACGGGCAGTATGTCACCAGTCGCCGCCAGTGGGATTTTGTCAACTTTAGCTTTACATCGCAATACAGAAAGTAACGCTGAAATCTCATCAGTGACTGAGTCTGGAGTAGTGACATCTACAGAGCCAACTGCCACTTGGGTGGCCTCTACATCACAATTAGTTGTATCCAGCAAAGAAGGTAGTTCAAACAATATTGAGGCAACTACCTTTGAACAATTTATATCTAGTGCAGAAAGTAGCTTGTCCAACTCAGAATTTACCTCTACGAAACAATCGGTTGTGTCTAACTCTGGTGTAGCAATTACCAAAGGAGAGGCATCTACTGAGGAGAGTGGACAAACCAAGTATGGCATCACCTCTACAAAACAACTATATTCATTCACTACAGAAAGTAATCCATCTAACGGTCAGTTAACAACTTCCAAAACAGTGACATCCACTACGGAAAATAGTCCATCCAATTCTGAATTTATATCTACTAAACAATCAGCGGTTTCAAGTACAGAAAGTAGTCCATTCAATCCTGAAGTGACTACTGCAGAAAAGCAGTATCTGTCCAACTCAAATACAGCGGCCGCAACAACAAATGCAATAATAAATACAACGGCGGGTCCATTGCAGACAAGAGAATACATACACGCGAGTGTAGAATCATATTTGTCCACTGAAAATCCTTCACGCCCATTAACAACAGTACCTTTTGGTATTACCAAAGAAGATACTCCTCGCCCGTTGTCCTCAACAATTACTCCTAGCATAATTCATACGCTGAAACAGAAGGACACAGTCCCAACATCAACAACGTCAGGGGCGCCAAATATCGCCACATCGAAAACAGACGATCTGCAATCACCAAGCACATATCCAATCGAAACAACAGAACCGTCTGTCACGACTAACTACTCCTCTGTGAAGTCTTTATCTACATCCGCCAATACAAATCAAGTCACAAAAATAGTTCCAGTCAGTACTGAATCTTTCAGTCAATATTCAAGCCCCACAACAAGTGGTATAGATACAACAACCACTTCTCCAACACAACAGGAAACGGATCATTCTATACGGAACACTGTGTCCTCTGGTAAAACATCCTTGTCAACTCGGATTCCAACTACCACTCATCCCGTGTCTTCTGGAACCTCCACGACTCCGCGGTCCTCGTCCTGTACAGCTGTCGTACTTTACCCCGGTGGCGGTATGGTATATCCGTATATCTGTTGTCTTGTTCACAGCCTTATCCTCTTGTATCACTTTAGCACTAGGTCCTTCAATGTCCTTGATGTTGACAACTGCCAGGAATAATACTAGTGACCCTGAAGTTAGTTCCTACTGTTCCGAGTTCCTAGCTCCGTTAAAAGAAGCCAAACTTGGAATAAAATAGTTCTGTTTAGGAAAATAGCATAACCAGCATCATAATTGTAAAAACAGCATATCACTTCAGAAAAGGCTCTTCTACTTCATCAACGACACCCGTCCTGTTAATTTAAGGCAAAGCCATGTAATGTCACGTACAAATGTACTCATAGCGAAAACGGGATATTGACAATAGACAAACAAGGTACGCATAGTAAATGTTATTAGCACATATCTTTTCAAGTTTTTCCATCTATCCTTGCGCAACGCAAATCTAATGCGCGTAGTAATATACAGTGTATAGTTCAAGAACAGTAACCAACCCACAACTTTTCAGGCACAAGTTCAAAATATCATAACTTCTATTAAGGAATTAGTCTTAGCTGGAACTGGAACCCAAACTCCGATCACTTTTTTAAACGACCCCAGTTCCGTATTGCAAAATACTCGGAGACATTGCTCCCTGAGAACGCAAATTCTAAGGCTCATACATCTCATACTTGTGCCGACAAAGATTAAGATTAACGTAATTTATATAAGGTATAAGTCTAACATGGAAATGAAATTCAGACTCAAGTTATGTTTTTTCCAAGTTACGTATTTCTGTAACGAAACTAGTAACATAGGAATACATTTTGAAAGCATTCATTTTAATATTTTCATAAAAAATAAAATTCGAAGTAGGTGTCAAATGGTCCGATATGAGATATCTTGTACTAGCAGACGGTTGTATATATATCAATATGCTATGTCGAGTAAGCTTCTTCTAAGATACGCTGTACATCGTTATGTCGATATGATGTGTCGAGTAAGCTGCTTCTAAGATACCGCTGTGCATCGTTATGTCGATATGATGTGTTGAGATAGCTTATGTAGTGTACTACTGTGTCCTTTCTCGATGTGGTTTCGAGATAGCTAGTGCTACCATACTGTACATCGATATCTAGATATGATGTGTCAAGACATATAGTTTAGTTTACTGCTATACATCACTATAACGACGTGACTTGTCGGATTAGCTGGGGCTAGAGATCATAAGATAGCTAGCCCCAGGAATTTCGAGGATTGATGCTAGTGTACTATTGTACAGAGGTTACTGACACCAGCTAAGTAGAGAAATCATATCAATAATGGTGTACAGCAGTTAAGAAACACCAGCTATGTCAACACAACAAATACTGCTGCACATCACTATCTAGCTGATGCTTCACTATCTCGATATGATGTGTCGAGTTAGCTGCTGCTAGTACATGTGGTATACTGCCGTACAGCACTATCTTGATATGATGTGTCGAGTTAGCTGCTGCTAGTACATGTGGTATACTGCCGTAAAGCACTATCTCGATATGATGTGTCGAGATAGCTACTGCTAGTACATGTGGTATACTGCCGTACAGCACTATCTCGATATGATGTGCCAAGTATTTTATATACAATATAATACACAAAGGTTACATTATTTATTTACTTATGTTGTAGTTTATACACGCCATGTTGTACAATTTACACAAAAAATACATTTATTATTACTTAAAATACATTGTGAACATAATTATGTATATATGTTGTAGACTTAAAATCAAAGTGACTTTTTTTTTACTTTGTGCTAAAATCAAAATAACATACATGTGTGGTGTAGCATATACAATTTTTGGTTCATGCATTGTATACCGGGGGTCTGTCGCCAAGTCCAGCATTTGCCCTTCCTTGGTAAGATCCATGTTCGCCCATTGATAATGTCGCCCGTAAAATGTAAGACATATATAGGGTATGCTGTTACGATAAATTCGCCCTAAGTGCAAAGGGCGAAAAGGCGAAATTAAATGAAGCGAAAGTTTCCCGGTATACATTATATATACTAACCTCTGCAGGAAAATCTCTGCTGAGCGTCCGATTCGCTGGCGGCGAGAAAGCTGTGTCCGTGGTCGCAATTGAAAAGGAGTTGGTGGAATTGTTGGTCAGTGCCGGATACATGGTGGACTCAAAGGAGGTCAAGGCAATCCAAACAAGTTTTGACGGGTAAAGTTATATAGAGCATACTATTCGTTACAACTTTTGAATAGACTGGGTGAAGGTCGCAAACGTAGTTCTGGTGTGTTGAGTGCTTTCGGAACAAATCACCTAGAATACCACACAGACGTGGTAACGGTGACTGAGGAATATCCCCCCAGAAGTAAGCCCAATGTATATAAATACAGATGCCTCGGTTGAACTATACAGCCTTCTTGTAGAATATATTTGATAAAACATTGTTTCAAAAGACTGCGATCATTGGCGCCCGATTGAACATGTTTGCAATTTGATCCTTTGAATATATATTGCTAGGATGAAAAATGTAATAAAGTTGAATTGAATTGCATTGAATCTAAACAAACCAGCAAGAATAACCAACGTCTCTCACACAGGTTTATAACGCAAGTTTGTGTTTCAGATTAACGATCGTGAACATTACCATAGACGGCGCAGACCTGGCTCTGAGCGCCACGGCGCTGGCTGATGTGGGAGACAGGCTCTGTAAAGAGGCATCCATGTTTCTCGTACAGGTTCGTTTTATCATTGTTTGTTTGTTTAGGGTTTTACGTTTTCAGTCTATTACATGTACGAGACACGATAGCTGTATTATAATCACAATAAGATGAGTGCTTACAGAAACACCACCGAAAATCAGTTAGGAAAATAGAAAAATATAAACGTCCTGATTGTTGTAATGGTGCAACAGATTAATTTAGGATTTCCCTGTGTCCCCTCAGCAGAAGACCAAAAACAAAACTCCCGGTTTATAGGGAAACCACATCAGTTACCTCCTACAACTACACGCTGCGACACAGATCTGTTTTCTCTGAACTTGCTAGGGTATTAATAGTAAGATGCTATGTTGACTATATACATTTATGTAATTTGAAAAATAGTGACTTGAAGTCTATATTTGAAATGAGCAACATCTTAACCAGTTCTGCTTTTCTCTCAGTGTAGATTTGTGATATCACCCAATCACACTAAATACATACAGACCAGTCGCAAATTTGTAGCATGTCAACAGAATGGTAATACTAATTCCGTATGTTTCTATCAGCCTCCCTCCCCCGCCCGTACTGAGGACACGGACGACGGCAGTGGTGTGATAGCAGGAATAGTGGTACTGGTCGCCTACCTTACAACGCTGTTTATAATAGCCGTCATCTTGGTTAGAAGGTGAGAGATCGAAAGGAACTAAGATGGGAAGATTATGTTTTCTGGTCAAATACGAATAGATTCAAAAATATGTTCCCATAACTACTGTCCATATTATTGTACGCCAATTACATTTTAACTGTGATGAGTGTCCAGAATCGCGCTGCTGTAGACAGAGAACGTCCAGTTGATTGATTGATTGATGGGGCTTACCGTCCTTGTTCCGGTTATAACCGAGCCTAGGACAGCAAAAAGGTGGGGGGAGGGGGGGATGGCTGCAATTCCGCCTTTTGAGTGCTGCCAAAAAGTTCTAAAATGGAGGATATTGGTACCTAACGTTCTAGTTTCTATAATTTAGGGATTGCAATTTGGACTGTCACTTAAAGCCCTACACTAGTCTAAATATATGACCTTTACTCCGTGGCGGCTAGCAATTAGCCTACTCTTTTTCGAAAGCCAGCAGAGTGATCTTTAACGTGCAAGGCGTGACTCTCCTTACACCGGACCCCCATGTAACGTCCCTTCGGAAGGACAAGAAGGTTAGAGGACAGCGTGAGGGAGTATGAACAAAGGTCTTATGAAAATAGCTTGTTAGAGTTTGTTGGTACATGTATGATATTTTTAGGAGGATTTATAAACAAGAATTGTATAACCTCCAGTGACGCGCCCTTCCTGATTTAAGTGACAATTGTTTTGAAGGGGGAATTCTATTCTATATTTTCATCTTCAATACAAAATACTATAGTCTGTAGGATTTAGGTAGTCCAAAACATCAATAACTTTAAGATATTGTAATTTCAAATTGCTGCAAAAAAGTTCTGAAAAAGTTTTTCGAGTGGACTGTACTTCAATATTTTAAAGATAAGTGTTCCATACGGTGGCTGATATGTGCCATTTCGTTGTTTAGTCTTTTCGTCCCGAAAGGAAGACAATTAAAAAATCTTAATTCTCGTTGTGTCGTCTTTTCGCCCCGAAAAGACGAAACAAAAAAATGGCACATATCAGCCACCGTAGTTCAATAAGAAGATAAAGATGTTGTACATGAAGGTTTAAGCTCTTGGCTATTTACAGGAAAATGTCGAATACATAGAAGAAATTTAGATATTGGGGGCCAACCAAGTCTCTGATTACAGTTTTAGGTAGAATATGGTTAATCAATTAGCATCGTCTTTCTTTCTATGTTCAGAAAATACCGCGAAAGGCACAGGGTATCGAGTAGACCTATGTCGGAAGTCTCCAAGGTGACGAAAACCGCGGAGCAATTGTTGGACCGACCGGAAACAGGCATGACGGGACTCTCATCGGAATATGAAGAATCGAATTGCTGAACTAAATCCGTTCTATCTACGTGATAAATGTCAAGAATGTGTGTAGGAAAACAAGTTGTTCCATTAAAACACATTGCTAATGATAAGGCGTCCTGGGGTTTTCTCTCAATAATCTATGGATCATACAAAATCAATTTTGAAATAAAATCGGTTTATACTTACTATTTTGTGTTTCTTATTAACAAACCGTACAAATGACACGTGATGACACACAGAAAAGTGACCATTGACATGTGATGACACACAAAACAGTGACCATTGACACGTGATGACACACATAAAACTGGCCACCGTACTAATAACACGTGTTGACAAACAACTGACCATATAAACGGTACAAATGGCACTTGATGATACACAACACAGTTAGAGTGACACGTATTGACAATAATAATATCGAAAATTGAGTTACTTCCCTTCGAACGGTAAGCTCTGTCCGACAACTAAATAAGTATCTTGATTGAATCTACATCATGGGTACACAATTAAAAAACGATCACTTTGATTTGTATTTTGTATTTTCGTTATGGTACAATGATGTATTTTCATGTCGGAAATAAATCCGAAATTAATGTTAAAATTCCATACGCCAAGCTTTGTATAAATCCGTGAGACTGGAACTTAACTGTGAGGCCTAGACAGGTCCTTGATTAGTTCACGAGACCATGACTTGTCAGCGAGTCCGTAGGTTTGACTGATCAGTACGTCCGTAACTTATGGGCTAGCTAGGCCAATTGTTACTGATCCATAGCCAGTTGTAAGCAACATATCAGGTCCATGAAGGAAATGGAACATTATTTACTTAATCACGGAACGGAATTGTTCAACTGAATGTCGGAACAATATAAAGTGAAATTTAGGAAAACAAATACATTAAGATATACTTATTTGATTTCGTGATTTAAACAGCGCAATTTGTTGTCTTTGTTTTGTTGTGTGATGATGTGAAAATTTGGATTTTTGTTTGAAAAATTCTACAAAAATTAACAAACACACGACATAATCTCAAAGAAAAAGAGTCCAACGGTTAGACTAGAAATATCCCCGGAAACAAAACAAACACACGACAAATTCTGGATCGCTCCCCGAGTTTTGGATGTAGTAGACATTACGGTACGACAGAAACCGACTATGAGGAAAGTTGTCCGTAGGAAAGCCACACGACGCATGTATAGCAAGCAGTAGGCCTACAGTCCCAGTATCTTCTGGAAACAAGCTTGCACGTCATAACGAAACAATATTGATGACGTCATGGAAGGTGCCATGCAACATATGCGCAAAACGTCACAATAATCACATGACTACCGTCGGCACAGGACTTGGAGGCATTCGGGTGAGTACAATTTCATATGGAATTTATTTCTACAGTTGTTACCAACTTTGACTGATATAACAATCGATTTAAAATAAGATATTAAGCTCGCATAAAAAGCTAACAAAGCACTTAAGCCATTGAGCTGGTGTGAACTGCAATTTCCATACGAGCTTACCAGTAATATTGGTCGTTAACGCAAACTTCTACGACTGGCCGCAGTGGACTGGCCGTAACTATTTTCTTGGTAATACTTCGACGAGTATATTTATGTTGCACTAAAACAAAAACTAACCAAAATGCTTTTGCAAATACATGTCCGAAATTACTGACTTCATCTCCGTCCCATAAACAATTATTCAAAAGTCATTTATTTCGGACTAACGTAGTTGATACAGAATGTGACTAACGCTTCATACCCCGCCCCCTCCCCCTCCCTAGCTCATAAACGTTATTTATGATTGCGTGGCTACCATCAGACAAAAATTTTAATATTGTATAGGAAATATGAAATACACAAATTAAGAATTTAAGAAAGCCGCACATCTCTAAAGCATAATGTTTAAATATTACTTAGTAGTTATATTAAATACCTAATACTATTATTCTTAATAGACCAGCGTTGGTTTCGGAAATGGCCAAAGCCAAAGGAAAGCCGGTTGTGTTGAAGAAAGCGTCTACGACTTCGGTGTCGTCGGAGGAGTGTGACGCCCCAGAAATACTTCTCAACACCATTGCTCTGCGACGTACACCGGCGAGACACAACCTCGTCATCATCACAAAGGATGACGACACGGACGAGGAGAAAGAGGAACAGGATGAGAAGAAGGAGAAGTAAATCAGTACAGGGAGGGAGAACCTAAAGATCTGACGATGTTAGCTGTAATACGAGCATAATCAATAAGTGCAGATAAAAATGACAATTATAATGTAGCATCACAACATTGTTTAAATCCTGTTTATTTTTATCTCAGCGAAACATGTATAATACCAATAGAGTAAAGTATTGTCATCCAAATACCGCTGTTATTTCTGTTGTCTAGCACATCGTGGGATAATTTCTGCAATACCCTTCGGACTGATGCGTGTTAAGCATTGATTCGCTTTTAAAATATGTTTTCCTACCAAATAGGTGAAATAGCACACTGTTCATTCGACAAGCTAACATCCCAATAACTAACAGACTATATAAATAGGTGTGACGCATAGGGAATAATAGCGCACGGAATCATTCCGAGATCCAAGTATTAGCCCGAGAGCTCAACTAAATACCTCGAGGGCTGATATTGTCGACAGTTGCAGTACATAAAGGACCATCTTTATAACCTTCATCGCATATCTTTAATAATAAGAAAACAAACAATACAAATCAATAACATTTTAAATAATGTATCAGATTAAACAAATGAAAAACTTTTTCCACAAATTAATGAAAACCATTGAACTCACTCGCTCTACATGTCACCATCAAGGTGTATATAACACTCAACCATCTCCTCTGTGTCGCTTCTAATGTTAAACGTTATACTCCCAATGACATTGTCCATGACAGAAAAAAAACCAGTGGCTACTGCGGCAAAGTAAATGATACTTTTGTTTAACCAACACCTCTGCAGTTTAATGGATGGCTTCAGATTTAAAACATGTTGATGGGTACAATAAGAGTAGAAATAATCGCTGACTAGCTTGCATAACCCGTGAAACATGAATGTTCGAAATCAGGAGAAACTCAATTGATATAAACATCAAAAAGCAAGAAGTCGTGTGTGACCTCCAAACTCGGTACCATAAGTTTGTTCAAGCATTGCTGGTTTCTTTACTGCTCGCCAAGGAAGGGGTTTACCATAATTCACAGCGTGGACAATGAACTTCCGGTCGGAGTCTTGAAGACGTCGCCGTAAAACCGCACATCTCAGGAATATTTCCTTCCGGGTCATGTTGACACTGTTTGAAGGCAACACCTTCTTGTTCTTTTCACGACTAAAAGCTCCTTTTCCTTTGGTCACATCTTCGTGTCCTTTTGGATTTTTATGACAAATACTTGTATTGTCGGCAATATCATCAGTTTTACCGTCTGGTAGTGGAACTAAGTTGATTTTCTGTATCTGGTTGGTGTTGCTGACATTTCGGAACATGAAGTGATAAGACCGGAGCCGTTGGCAGGGGTACGCGGGACAGGAGCGCCTGTGGATACAATCACTTCCGGTTGTCGTAGGATGGCGTTCCAGGAGAGCTTTGTAGTGTTGTCTGGAGCGTTCCTCGTCTGTAATGTTGGTTGTTAGCTTATTAAAATCAGTATTCTCGTAATAGGTAGACAAGTTCGACAGGTTTGTACGGCTTGCCGCTTCTTCCTCCTTGATTTTCAAGGTCATGCGTGTCACATCTCTTAAGTACAGCTCCTGTTGACTGTCAAGTTGACAGAACTTGTTTTTGATGTTTTGTTGGCTACGCCTCCGGAGCAGCACCTCGTGACGCCCGGACACAGTAGTGCCGGCAAATGTACCGCCTTTTCTTGTAGACATGAGTCCACTGTCCAACGCAGAGTACCAAAAGCCTTAATGTTATAAGTATATCAAACACTATATATGTGACACACTCCGAGCCACGAAACCTGTAGTTCGGTCTGGTCTCAGTGCCAACGGTCAACCTAAGGATCAGCGTTCTTCACTTCATATCAGGCTAATCGAATAAAATTAAAGGTATATCAAAACGATCAATATTGTCAAGGATCAATTTCCTTTCCACAGTCTTGTTTCGATCCGATGAAGTGTGATGGATCAATGTATAGGTCGTCTGCTCGGTTCCACTGCCAGTCCGGGTGTACCGGAGAAATAGTCCCGGGTAGCTACAGTCGCGGATCAATGACGCTAATTCTTAACATAACAGCAAGACATCTGCTTATAAAAAGACTATAAACTAGTCATACACGAGAAATTAAATTCTCGTTCTTGAGACACAATTACCATGTTTCATACGCAATGTTTTATATTTAGATGTCAATATACCCACTGTTTGTCCCAGCCTCCGTGTACAGGGTATACACATTTGATAAAATCAATAGATCTTTTTGTTTGGATATTGTATAATAGTAGAAAATGGCACGAGTGACAATATAAAATTATGTCGGTATAAAAGGTGACATTTACGTGTCCTACAGGCCTGAAGTTCTACAGAAATGTATGTCCCGTCAGCTCTTTTTGTTTGACAGCCAATGATTCATCGATTTTCTCACTCTAAAAACACATACTCTTCATGAAAACAGCTACGTGTAGTGTTCGTTGTAATATCATAATTGAAAATCCGTTTTAAATATTTTATTGACGGATTGAGCATTGTTTTGTTGTGATACCCGTAGAAACTAACATGACTACATGTTACCAATTCTTGTCTGCGGATGTGAGGTTTCGGTTTGACTCTATTCTATTTCTACTATAAAAAGTCTACTTGGAAGTAGCGAGTATAGTAACATTTTTAACTTCCTATGTCAAGAGAAAAGCCTTACGCTCCAAAACTTCACGGGAGATATCAGCTCAGAGACGAAATCGTAATTGTTTATCATTTTACAAAATAAGTAACAGATTATCAAACCGACTTTCTCACATTCGTTTATATAAACTGTAGCTAATTATAATAAAGTATACAATTCCACTTAAGCAATATTAAAAAATTGCATGTCATTTGAGCATGCCTGATGACCAACTAACACAGTATTATTGCTGTATGAAGATGTGTAATAATTGTGACGTCCTGTTCAGTGTTCTGTGAAGGGTGGTGAAGGCTGCTAGTTATCCGTCTGTATAACGACATCATTTGATTGGGTATCTTTGTACATCTACCAGAAATGTAAATGTTGCTGCGTTAAGTTCATCAGTCGGGTCGTTATGGAACAATTTTTGAGTTGCTCTCGACACTCCAAACATACCAACTGTAACGAATTAGCCGGTCCCTGTATATGTGAGATCATCGATCGCACGATCATGAATTCCAAAAAAATGTCTGTCACCGACTATATTTACATTTGCGCTGCAACCTACCATATGAACACTACCAGCGGAAATGCATTTCATTTGTGTATATTTACCATCGAATGGCATTGCCACTATATAACCCTACCAAATTCAGTTGGCATTCATATAGGCTATGAATGCAATTGACCAATTGTTGACGTCATCATTAGTATGACGTAATAATTGTTTCGTTGGATACTACCGATCTTCCCCGGGCGATGGCTGTTCTATTCAATGAACAAGCATACAAGATACATACATTATTTAAACTAAATACCAAATAACAATAAGTGTAATTGATTTTTTATGAGATGAACAGATTCCAAAAATGGTGAATATAAGTATTGAACTGCTTTCCATTGTCATTCATAGGCTATATGAATTCCAACTGGACAAGGGCAAATTCAACATGAAGCGCGCCAACTGAACGCAGTTCAATGCTTAAATGAAAGCAAAAAAAAACCTCTCGTGACGTAACAGTTGGACAACTTATGACGTCATAGATTAACTTTTTTCAATGAGAGTATTGTCGCTTCGCTTCGGATAACATGTAGAAAATGTCCGTGCGCCAAACGCTCAAATGACTACGGTTAATTATTGGCGCCAATTTTATCAAAATATGGCAGTTTTGCAAATATCGTTGAAAGGACGACGCATATAAATAAATTATTTATTTAGGAAAAAAAAACAACTAAACAATTGTTCTGTAGTAAAAATGTAAATATATGGATTGAACTTGTTTTAATTATTATTTTCATGCCGCAATATGAATGTAATCGATTGGCGTTCATACCGGCATGAAAATGAAAAAAAAACGCCATTCAAACCCTATATAAATTTGTTATGACAATAATAGTTTACTTAATTCGTAACACTTTATAATTAATGGCTTGTATCTATTAGCTATACTTACTGAATCAGAACAAACAAACAAAACCGCTGCTTGTTGCACCGCTTTGTTCCTACCAAGGCCCTGTCCTGGACTGCTTACTCTATAATTCTGGTTACGTATATATATTGCAGCATTTCTTTTAACACAATTAATTTTCACCATTGATATTAGTATCATCTTGTATATCTGTCTTATACACCTTTCCTCTCAATATTTTACAAAACGAATTAATACCATTAGTATAGTGATTTCAGTATCATCTATTAATTCACGCTATATTAGTGTATATTCTGTCAATTTTAACTCGGTGCTATATCAGCATTGTATACATATTCCACTCTATAGAGATTTAAACCTTAGTCGTAATTAATACTTGTGTAATATGCAAGTCTTCACTTTTTGTTCACTATTAAATTATGTCTTCTTGAGTATCTTATTCTTAATATTACTCATCCGTTGTCGCACTTCATGCTGCTTTGGTTTGAATTTTAATTGCATATCAACCCTGTTCTTCTTCTTATGATTATTTGACGTTCTTTAAGTGTCATATCTTTGGGGCCTCTGTAGGTATATATACATGCATAGTTAACCATCTTACGATGTCTATAATATATTATAACGCTTAACTAAGTTGTTAAGAAAGGGCATTTATCATGTTTTTGAAACATATGCCCAATCCTTTTGCTTTTAATATGGCAATACAATACGTTTAAAACTTAACCCGGACTCACTCCCAACTTACCCCGGACTCACTCCCAACTTACCCCGGCCTCACTCCCAACTTACCCCGGCCTCACTCCCAACTTACCCCGGCCTCACTCCCAACTTACCCCGGCCTCACTCCCAGCTTACCCCGGATTCACTCCAAACTTACCCCGGACTCACTCCCAACTTACCCCGGACTCAATCCCAAATGAATCCACTCCGAACAAGGGCTAGCTATATCCCCTGGTTCCGACCGAGCTTAACCAGTCCTCTATATTTGGTAATTCATAATTAACGGGTTACACACATGTTCCCTACTGTTTCAACACTCGTTTAGCCGAATTCGGATTTCAGACTTTTCGGCCCCTACCATCACCGATAAGTCCTAATAGGATGAATGAAACAGCTACCGTGAAATTATTTGTTGACATACTGTATCTATTACCAAATTAAGTCCCATATGTGTCTTAGGTTCATAACACGTTTTTAAATATATTACAAGGCTTCCAATAAATCCTATATGTAAAAAGTGTATTTTCAATAAAATTGTTGAAAAGAATTCTTTGTAAACTGGCCCACCATTTGCAGGCCAAACGCTTAGGCCAATGAAACCTTGAAATATGTTATTTCTCAAAGAATATAGTCACTTCGTATAATAGGTAGTATTTGACAAGTATCCAGATGAGTTAATGATTTAGAAAATGTATTTTTATTACTCTTAAAATGGACTTAACAATTATAATATCATATCGCAAGCTCTGGCTTCATTACCGATGACGATGGGCCAACAGTTGAGACAGCTATATATATAAGGTATTTATATATAACTTGTTGCGATTGCTCTTTGATAAATTTAAATGATATGTTTCAGAGGAATGCATAACTTAGGGCCTGTGTATGCGGAACAACCGGTTTTACCGGTTTTTAAATATAACAATTTCGGGTATAAATCCTGGCGGACCTGCAAATGTTTAAAACAGTCAAAAATCAGTTTTAATAGCAACACTACTACTTCTACAAGACAATCATTTGTTATCTAACGCGTTGTATCTTGAGACAAATAAAAACGTATGTGCGCCACCGTTTCATCTCGAACTGATATAATTTAATATCATACTTATAAATGTATATTTTATGCAGTGGCGGATCCAGAGACCTATCTGGGGGATTTATGGTTATATCAGCCCAAGGTAAAAACGGCCTCGATTTACCCAAGTGTCCCTATGTCTACATGGAATATACATAAAAGCTATAATATAATCCCTTTCTTTGGGTTTCATTTATATATCAACCTCTGAACATATATTTAAATTAATAAATTCCTTTCTGCATTTCCTTGTCTCAGTCGCGAGTTCCATAAGGGGAGATAACTTGTACTAATGTAATCTGTTATATACGTCGCGTAAGATAGTTATCATTTTGTGTGTAGTCTGAAACACTGACATTATTTAATTAGATTTAATTATTCGAATGATTATTTTTTATATGATTAATGAGGAAGTTAGATACATAGTAGGGCCGAATTTAGCTTGGGCCGATTTCACTTGGGTAAAATAGGTCTGGCCGATATTACCTTGGGCCGAAATAGCCAAATACCATCTGGGGGGGGGGGGGGGGGTCCAAATTTCCTGGGGAGGTTTCCAGGTGGGGCAAAGTTGAGGAAAATGGTGAAAATGAATGATTTTTAAAGAAACTTCTCAGGCTTTGGGGGGTTCCTGAAGCCCAAAAACCCCCTCTGGATCCGCCACTGTTTTATGTAAAGATAGCATGATTTCACCAGCTATCGTCGGTGTTGTATGAGAGTTGTCTAACTTACTCTTGCTCTTCAAAACTAAGTCAACATTAGTTCAACTTCCGGTTATGTTAAATAGCGAAAGTTTAAAACACGTGTTATTGTTTATAGTTTGAAAAGGAGTTAACAGAAAGTATTTACAATTTTATTTGAGTTCCAATCTCTTCTTAGAGGCTCATAACCTCCAGAAATGGCTGAGTTTGTTCAACAGAACATCGAAGGGATGATTCCCGAGTTGGAGCAGATGGAACGAGTTGGTCTGTTTACAGCGGCAGAGTCTAGGTAAAGTTATAACGCTGTCCAACATACACAGAAACCAGAGACCGTTACTGTACCGTGTACGTCTCTTGCAGAGAGCTATATCTCTAAATCCCGATATAGTTATCCGTATCATATTAACTGTGTACCGAGACAGGACTTGTAATCATGAGCGACATATGAACAACCGATTTCCATGATTGACACTTCAACAGGGTGGGCACAACGGCGCATATTGGTAATAATCCTGCATTCGGGTAACAGTTACCCATTTCAGTAATAATTTTATTACTAAAATGGGTAATAAAGTGAAAAAACCCACACAAAGTTCTTTTACATATTATGAACAAAAAAGGACGTCATTCTTTCAACATAATCAAATAAAAAATACAATGAGGTACATTTGTGTACAAAAATATGTAAATTCAGATGTCTAAATTTTTGTGAAAATGACAAATCATGCTCACCTCCATTGCTTATAGTGTGTTGTAGAGTAGCTATAAATAGAACACATAAAAAAATCATGCTCACCTGTCACATTTGCACTGGTTAGTCCCATTGACTACACACTGAAGTCAATGGAGAACAAAGTCAGTGATATGGTTTGTTCTTTTCACAAAAAGTTAGACATCAGAATTGATATTTTTTTGTGCACAAATGTACTTCATTGTGCTATTTATTTGATTTAGTTTTCAAAATGACGCCCTTTTTTGCTCCAAGTGTTTAAAAGAACTTTGTGTGTTTTTATTTCACTTTATTCCCCATTTCAGTAATAAAATTGTTACTCAAATGGGTAACTGTTACCAAAATGCCGGATACCCATATGCGCCGTTGTGCCCAACCTGTTTAACAGTTTGAGCATATTAAATCCCTCATTTGAAAATTAAATGGTCATTAGGAAGCCCAATGTGTATTTTAAAAAGTTGATTGTACATTATCACTGACCATATTTGCACAAGTTTAACTGAAAAAGGTTGGGAATATTCCATCAACTTTCTGAGATAGTCTCACGTTTTTGAGGTTCCTTTCTTGTATGTTAAAATACAGAAATATGCTGCAATGAAATTCAGTTTTTGTGATTGAATAGTTTTAGTTTTTTCGAAATTTTGTCTAAATTGGAATCCTCCTAAATTTGGATCTTAGAAGCATTCTGAATCTAAACACATGAAGAATTATACAACAAAAAATTATTTATAATCAGCAATAATAAAAGTGAAATGGACCTATTTTTGTAGAGAAAAACTGAAGTGCAGGTGAATTGCATTCAACTATAACAATCTAACAAATAAGGCAAACCTGATATATTCTTGGAAAGTAGAGCTGAAGGAGTTGTAACTTAAGTAACCTGTTACTGTTTTTAACAGTTCATTGACCCATTAAGACACATTTGAACTCCTATAATTCAAAGGTTGGAAAAGTTCATTATGAAATTTCAGGGGTGAATGAGTTAATATGATATGTTGTGCCCAGAGAATTGCTGTAATATTTCAATACACCACGATAATGGGTCACCAAATCAATTGTCAAGTCTGATATTATGTATATAGACTAGTACTGTATCCTAATGATCAGTGTTCTCACAAACAACCAATCATAAGTTCTACAACATCAGACAATGTAAGCAAATTGCTTTTGGTTAACATAATTTTATATGGTTGATTTGGTTTCAGGAAACACATATGCATTCTTTACTTTTCAGACAAATACTCAAGAAAAGAAAAGGCTTTGAATACAAACTGCAAAGAAAAACTAAGAAAAAACATGACCTCTTGCAATACATCCAGGTAATTAAAAGATATGTGCAATGAACTTAGATTGGACAGGCATTGCCAGAATTCATCTATCGTTTAACCTAATTAATATTTTATGAATAATCACATTTTACCAGGGTGACATATAGCTATTATCAGATTCTGGTTTCACATTTTGCCAAAGAAGTGAACTTGTTCATGCAGAAAATCACAGAAAGACTAATGTGTTAGTGTTCCTCGTGTTGGGAATCAGTTTTATGATTGTCCATTGCATTGGTTACCATTTATTAACCGATTCTCTTCACTAATGTACAAGGTTTAAAAGGTTCCCTGTTCATAGGAGAAACACCTTAGCTTTTGCTACACAGAAACCATGACAGTTGTATTGGTGTACATGTTCTTCTTTTCTTTTCAGTATGAAACAAATGTTCTGGCACTACTGAAGAAACGACGACAGGTTTGTTGTATTTACTATGCTGTGTGATATATATACTTTTTATCCTTAGGACCTTATCTACAATGATATTAACATTGTGTCTCGTATACATGATGATATTCTGTACAGTTGTAAAATTGTAATAACATCCATTTATATAGTCAGATTTGTTAGAACTAAATACATGTACAACTTTAAAGAGATTTTTTTTCTAAGAAACGTATTAAGTTGTAGTTTATTCTTTTAGAAATTGTTTTTCTATTCCGTCATTCACCTAGAAACTTTATTTGTTTAATTTATTTCAGAAAATTGGGTACTCCTTTAAGAAGTTGGAGATTGACAATGCCATATCCCAAAGAATACACAAACTGTTTAGGGTAAGAGTCATACACAAAATCACGATCAACCCATCCCGGCTATATGTAGCCATATGTAGCACTCATGTAGCACTCATGTTGATATATCAATGGTTGTCAAGCTAGGTTCAATGCATATTGTAATGAAACAAATCCGTTTAGAGACAGAATTGTTTGTTGTTTTTTTTAAATTTTTGCATAAAAAAAAATCTGTGTTGTGGACTTTTTCAAAGCATGATAATAGTCATTGCTTATTGGAAACTTTTTCAGGCAAATATATACACATACCTATAACAATCTGCTGCTGAGATTTGTGGAGTACACTGACGACATATAAAATCTAGAACGTTAGAATGATATAGTCTACCTCTAGCAGTATGCACATAGCATTTAAAGTCTGCTGAAGTATTTTAGGTTTATGATTATAGATACTATCACCATAGATTGGTAAGGCTTTAGGTTGATGAAACGAAATTTGTATGAACAGGATCTGTTACTTATAATAAGGGGAAGAAATAATTATGTCTTTTGCTTTAATTAACCCTGAAGAATGAAAAGTGGTATCACTTCCTGATACCACTATTATAAACAGAAATAAATAGGGCTGTCCCAATATGTCGGAAAACAGGTGTATCACAATACACATGCATATCGTATCGTACCACAATACAGAGATGAAATATTGCTGTATCGCAATATTTTTTTAAAAGCTTATTTTTATGTATCTCATTCTGCTTGGTGTTTTAACTTTGCAAATTACTACAAATACCAACAGATATGCCAATAAGCATAAAACAGGCTTTTAATAGCGGTGGAAATTAGTTAAAATTTTGTAATCGATTGTTGGTTGACGAAAATCTTAAATCTATGTGATCCATATTATATATGATTAAGTTTGATAACATTATGGCAACAACTTATTGTAAAATCAAGCACATCTTTCCTATGACAATATATTGGGATACATATCGCAATATATTCATTCTGTATTGCAATATATTGTGATACACTCCTGGCGTATTGTGACACCCCCAAAAATAAAGCATAAACAGAAAATTATGCAAAAGAATTCTGATTATATAGGATTATACATCATAATTCTAAGTCGGATCCATTCTTTGTGGTCGTTACCTTGTATAAGTTTCTATCATACATGTTTGATTATTATATTCAGCTTTTTCTACATATTTTACAGTTGGCTACCTACAGGTTTCAGGTAAGTAGCTTTAAAAGATCGCATGTTGATAACTACAAACAATAGTTTTGTTCCTCATTTTATATATATAAGTTAAGTAATGATTTCCTAGGAATGTATATAAAGTCACAGGTTTCTGTCTCTATATTTGTAAATTGCTATAATAAATTAAACAAGCTTCATTACCAAGTTTTGCGTAAATTAAACGTGCAATTGGACATATCCAAAGACAAATTGTGAAGGAAAGGTCAGGAAAGGTCAGGAAAGGTCAGGAAAAGGCAGAATTTTGAAAATACATCTTAGTATTTTGATGTAAATCATGAATATTTTGTTTTAGATAATAGAAATATCAGTTTTGTACATTTATAGAAATATTAGCTTATAGAATAAGACTGTATTGTCATCATCATGATGTTGTTTACTAAAGTATTTTCTGGTAAGAATATACAGGCTGTGTACTGATTTTCTAATTTTTTATTCAGGAGGATGTGAAACTGTGGCTGTCTCATATTCACTTTTCCAAAACAAGGGTAAGGCAACCTTAATATTAACACGCCATATAATGGTCATGTGATAGCTATGGTAATTTAAATGGTTACTTACGAAAATGACAAGTGCACTAAGTTATAAGACTATGGCACATAGTTTAAATGAAACACTTGAACATCATTACTACACGCAGAATAAAGGTCAGATCTAATAATGTGTGGCTCGTACCTTCTGGGGAACTGAGGTCCAACTATTGTCAAATACTCTAGAACGCAAGCTCACGACCACCAGGACAAAACTCATCTGTCATGGACGTGTTTTCCCTACATTTGGATTTTTGCTGCATTGTTCATAGAGTAAGTTTGCTACATACATCAGTACCGGTGGTAAAATATTTCACAATAACATAAGTCTGCTTTGTGCCTCTATAGCTTCACCCTCGTGGAACATAATTGACCTTAGAGAAACAAAATTGAAATTTACCTTGTAAAGTTTCTGTTGTATTTTGCAGAAAGAGAAAACCACAGTCAGTAAGCTGTTTACCCGAATGTTGCAGGTCCACAACAGGAAGTCAGGTAGTGTATACAGATTATCAGCAGAAGACAGAACATTTCAGTATTGGGGTGTTAGAATTAATGTTTTAGTAATTGGGTGTTAGACAACGTATGTCAGTGGCGGGGATGTTAGACAAGACATATCAGTTGTGGGGTGTTTAACGTAACATGTCAACTGAGGGTGTTAGACTAAACATGTCAGTGATGTGGTTAGATGTTTACTGATTGCTTTGTCTTGTAGATCTGTGGATCAGCGCAGCTAAATGGGAGTTCGAAGAGAACATGAATCATGAGAATGCCCGCCATATGCTCCAGAAGGGTCTTAGGTTCAACCCTTCCTCCAAACAGCTCTGGCTAGAGGTACCTCTGTCATGCAGAATTTATCCTGTTTCATAAATAAATTTCATATTGTTTTGATAATTCTAAGAGGAATTTAGGTCAAGAACAGATTTATCACTATTATATAGTATGTGCAACTGGGACCTGTTCAATATTTGTTTAAAACAAAATTAGTTCTTCTTCAAACATTAAGTCATGGAGCTTTCATTGTGTAACAAGTTCATCTTTAAATCTTTAAAGATATTAAGTAAAACAACACATTGTCATGTTGTATTATATTCATTAGGACTACTTTTATGTTGTTTTTCAGTATTACCGGATGGAACTGTTATTTGCAGAAAAGGTAAACAATCTGATATCTAATACACTGACAAACTTATTTATAGTAACCAGTATTTTTTTTATTTTTTTTAACCAATAATTTTCTGATGAACTGTATTCACTAGAATTTGACATGTATACCTATATAACATCCATTTTAGAGAGAGGCTTGATTATACAAATATTTCAAGAACTCTTCAAGTAGTATAAAACAGGGTCGTCTTCAGAATATGTTGTGATGACTGTTACTTTTCAGAATATATTGTGATGACTGTTACTTTTCTGATTTTTAGTTCAAAATTTGTTATTGATCTGTACTTATTTTTCTGATTGCTCAATCAGGATATATTGTTGAAGATAGTTCCTTTTTATTACTACATCACAAAGTCGTTTTGTTCTGACAGTGTATTTACTGCTCTGACATTGTATTTACTGCTCTGATTACTACATCAGGAAGTCCT
>NW_018408586.1:0-6261 GCF_002113885.1 Mizuhopecten yessoensis
AGGCAGGGACCCATATAAGTCACATCTTTCACAACATGCACGGGTCCAAATAAGTCACATCTTACGGTAACACGAATATGCGGGATCTACTTAAGTCACATCTTACGGTAACAAACATGCAGGGATCCACATTAGTCACATCCTACGGTAACACGAACATGCAGGGGTCCATCTAAGTCATATCTTACTGTATCACGATCATGCAGGTATCCAAATAAGTCACATCTTACGGTAACACGAACATGCAGAGGTCCACATAAGTCACATCTTTCGGTAACACGAACATGCAGGGGTCCATATAAGTCACATTTTACTGTAACACGAATATACAGGGTAACACATAAGTCACATCTTACGGTAACACGAACAAGGTGTTGTGTGTTGTGTGCCACAATCATCAGTGGACACCTCATCATATTACATTAACGATTGGTGACCCCATCATCAGTGGACACCTTATCATATTACATTAACTGTTGTGTGTCACAATCATCAGTGGACACCTCATCGTATTACATTAACTGTTGTGTGACCCCATCATCAGTTGACACCTCATCATATAACATTAACTGTTGTGTGCCACAATCAACAGTGGACCCCTCATCATATTACATTAACTGTTTTGTGACACCATCATCAGTGGACACCTCATCATATAACATTAACTGTTGTGTGCCACAATGATCAGTGGACACCTCATCATATTTCATTAACTGTTGTGTGCCACAATCAACAGTGGACCCCTCATCATATTACATTAACTGTTTTGTGACCCCATCATCAGTGGACACCTAATCATATTACATTAACTGTTGTGTGCCCCCATCATCAGTGGACACCTCATTATATTACATTAACTGTTGTGTGATCCCATCATCAGTGGACACCTCATTATATTACATTAACTGTTGTGTGACCCCATCATAACTGTTGTGTGCCACAATCATCACTGGACACCTCATCATATTACATAAACTGTTGTGTGCCACAATCATCACTGGACACCTCATCATATTACATAAACTGTTGTGTGCCACAATCATTACTGGACACCTCATCATATTACATAAACTGTTGTGTGCCACAATCATCTGTGGACACCTCATCATATTACATTATCTGTTGTGTGCCACAATCAACAGTGGACACCTCATCATATTACCTTAACTGTTGTTTGACCCCATCATCAGTGGACACCTTATCATATTACATTAACTGTTGTGTGACCCCATCATCAGTTGACACCTCATCATATAACATTAACTGTTGTGTGCCACAATCAACAGTGGACCCCTCATCATATTACATTAACTGTTGAGTGACCTCATCATCAGTGGACACCTCATCATATTTCATTAACTGTTGTGTGCCACAATCATTACTGGACACCTGATCATATTACATAAACTGTTGTGTGCCACAATCATCAATGGACACCTCATCATATTACCTTAACTGTTGTGTGACCTCATCATCAGTGGACGCCTCATCATATTACATTAACGGTTGTGTGACCCCATCATCAGTAGACACCTCATCATATTACATTAACTGTTGTGTGCCACAATCATTACTGGACACCTCATCATATTACATAAACTGTTGTGTGCCACAATCATCAGTGGACACCTCATCATATTACATTAACTGCTGTGTGCCACAATCATCAGTGGACACCTCATCATATAACATGAACTGTTGTGTGCCACAATCATCACTGGACACCTCATCATATTATATTAACTGTTGTGTGCCACAATCATCAGTGGACACCTCATCATATTACATTAACTGTTGTGTGACCCCATCATCAGTGGACACCTCATCATATGGCATTACCGGTTGTGTGACCCCATCATCAGTGGACACCTCATCATATTACCTTAACTGTTGTGTGACCTCATCATCAGTGGACACCTCATCATATGGCATTAACGGTTGTGTGACCCCATCATCAGTGGACACCTCATCATATTACATTAACTGTTGTGTGCCATAATCATCAGGGGGCACCTCATCATATTACATTAACTGTTGTGTGCCATAATCATCAGTGGGCACCTCATCATATTACATTAACTGTTGTGTAACCCCATCATCACTGGACACCTCATCATATTACATTAACTGTTGAGTGACCTCATCATCAGTGGACACCTCATCATATGGCATTAACGGTTGTGTGACCCCATCATCAGAGGACACCTCATCATATTACATTAACTGTTGTGGCCACAATCATCAGTGGACAACTCATCATCATATTACATTAACTGTTGTGTGCCACAATCATCAGTGAACAACTCATCATATTACATTAACTGTTGGGTGACACAATCATCAGGGGACACCTTATCATATTACCTTAACTGTTGTGTTCCACAATCATAAGTGGACACCTCATCATATTACATTAACGGTTGTATCATATTACATTAACTGTTGTGTGCCATAATCATCAGTGGGCACCTCATCATATTGCATTAACTGTTGTGTAACCCCATCATCACTGGACACCTCATCATATTACATTAACTGTTGTGTGACGCCATCATTAGTGGACACCTCATCATATTACATTAACTGTCGTGTGCCACAATCATCAGTGGACACTTAATCATATTACCTTAACTGTTGTGTGACCTCATCATCAGTGGACACCTCATCATATGGCATTAACGGTTGTGTGACCCCATCATCAGAGGACACCTCATCATATTACATTAACTGTTGTGTGACCCCAACTACAGCGGACACCTCATCATATTACATTAAATGTTGTGTGCCACAATCATCAGTGAACAACTCATCATATTACATTAACTGTTGTGTGTCCTCATCATCATTACATTAACTGTTGTGTAACCCCATCATCACTGGACACCTCATCATATTACATTAACTGTTGTGGCCACAATCATCAGTGGACAACTCATCATCATATTACATTAACTGTTGTGTGCCACAATCATTACTGGACACCTCATCATATTACATAAACTGTTGTGTGCCACAATCATCAGTGGACATCTCATCATATTACATTAACTGCTGTGTGCCACAATCATCAGTGGACACCTCATCATAATACATTAACTGTTGTGTGCCATAATCATCAGGGGGCACCTCATCATATTACATTAACTGTTGTGTGCCCCAATCATCAGTGGACACCTTTTCATATTACATTAACTGTTGAGTGACCCCATCATCAGTGGACACCTCATTATATTACATTAACTTTTGTGTGACCCCATCATCAGTGGACACCTCATCATATTACATTAACCGTTATATCATCATTGGACACCTCATCATATTACATTAACTGTTGAGTGACCTCATCATCAGTGGACACCTCATCATATGGCATTAACGGTTGTGTGACCCCATCATCAGAGGACACCTCATCATATTACATTAACTGTTGTGGGACCCCATCATCAGTGGACACCTTATCATATTACATTAACTCTTGTGTGACCCCATCATCAGTGGACACCTCATCATATTACATTAACTGCTGTGTGCCACAATCATCAGTGGACACCTCATCATAATACATTAACTGTTGTGTGCCATAATCATCAGGGGGCACCTCATCATATTACATTAACTGTTGTGTGACGCCATCATTAGTGGACACCTCATCATATTACATTAACTGTTGTGGCCACAATCATCAGTGGACAACTCATCATCATATTACATTAACTGTTGTGTGCCACAATCATTACTGGACACCTCATCATATTACATAAACTGTTGTGTGCCACAATCATCAGTGGACATCTCATCATATTACATTAACTGTTGTGTGCCACAATTACATTAACTGTTGGGTGCCACAATCATCAGTGGACACCTTATCATATTACTTTAACTGTTGTGTGACCCCGTCATCAGTGGACACCTCATCATATTACATTAACCGTTATATCATCATTGGACACCTCATCATATTACATTAACTGTTGAGTGACCTCATCATCAGTGGACACCTCATCATATGGCATTAACGGTTGTGTGACCCCATCATCAGAGGACACCTCATCATATTACATTAACTGTTGTGGCCACAATCATCAGTGGACAACTCATCATCATATTACATTAACTGTTGTGTGCCACAATCATCAGTGGACATCTCATCATATTACATTAACTGTTGTGTGCCATAATCATCAGTGGGCCCCTCATCATATTACATTAACTGTTGTGTAACCCCATCATCAATGGACACCTCATCATATTACATTAACTGTTGTGGCCACAATCATCAGTGGACAACTCATCATCATATTACATTAACTGTTGTGTGCCACAATCATCAATGGACACCTCATCATATTACATTAACTGTTGAGTGACCTCATCATCAGTGGACACCTCATCATATGGCATTAACGGTTGTGTGACCCCATCATCAGTGGACACCTCATCATATTACGTTGTGTGCCACAATCATCAGTGGACACCTCAACAATCATCAGTGAACACCTCATCATATTACATTAACTGTTGTGTGACGCCATCATTAGTGGACACCTCATCATATTACATTAACGGTTGTGGCCACAAACATCAGTGGACACCTCATCATATTACATTAACCGTTATATCATCATTGGACACCTCATCATATTACATTAACTGTTGAGTTACCTCATCATCAGTGGACACCTCATCATATTACCTTAACTGTTGTGTGACCCCATCATCAGTGGACACCTTATCATATTACATTAACTCTTGTGTGACCCCATCATCAGTGGACACCTCATCATATTACATTATTTGTTGTGTGCCACAATCATCAGTGGACACGTTATCATATTACTTTAACTGTTGTGTGACCCCGTCATCAGTGGACACCTCATCATATTACATTAACGGTTGTGGCCAAAATCATCATTGGACACCTCATCATATTACATTAACTGTTGAGTGACCTCATCATCAGTGGACACCTCATCATATGGCATTAACGGTTGTGTGACCCCATCATCAGTGGACACCTCATCATCTTACATGAACTGTTGTCTGCCACAATCATCAGTGGACACCTCGTCATATTACATTAACTGTTGTGTGCCCCAATCATCAGTGGACACCTTTTCATATTACATTAACTGTTGAGTGACCCCATCATCAGTGGACACCTCATTATATTACATTAACTGTTGTGTGCCCCAATCATCAGTGGACACCTTTTCATATTACATTAACTGTTGTGGCCATTATCATCAGTGGACACCTCATCATATTACATTAACGGTTGTGGCCACAATCATCAGTGGACACCTCATCATATTACCCTCATCATATTATATTAACTGTTGTGTGCCACAATCATCAGTGGACACCTCAACAATCATCAGTGAACACCTCATCATATTACATTAACTGTTGTGTGACGCCATCATTAGTGGACACCTCATCATATTACATTAACTGTTGTGGGACCCCATCATCAGTGGACACCTTATCATATTACATTAACTCTTGTGTGACCCCATCATCAGTGGACACCTCATCATATTACGTTGTGTGCCACAATCATCAGTGGACACCTCATCATAATACATTAACTGTTGTGTGCCATAATCATCAGGGGGCACCTCATCATATTACATTAACTGTTGTGTGACGCCATCATTAGTGGACACCTCATCATATTACATTAACGGTTGTGGCCAAAATCATCATTGGACACCTCATCATATTACATTAACTGTTGAGTGACCTCATCATCAGTGGACACCTCATCATATGGCATTAACGGTTGTGTGACCCCATCATCAGAGGACACCTCATCATATTACATTAACTGTTGTGGCTACAATCATCAGTGGACAACTCATCATATTACATTAACTGTTGGGTGCCACAATCATCAGGGGACACCTTATCATATTACCTTAACTGTTGTGTTCTACAATCATCAGTGGACACCTCATCATATTACATTATTTGTTGTGTGCCACAATCATCAGTGGACACCTTATCATATTACTTTAACTGTTGTGTGACCCCATCATCAGTGGACACCTCATCATATTACATTAACTGTTATGTGCCACAATCATCAATGGACACCTCATCATATTACATTAACTGTTGTGCGACCCCATCATCAGTGGACACCTCATCATTTTACATTAACTGTTGTGTGACCCCATCATCAGTGGACACCTCATCATTTTACATTAACTGTTGTGACCCCATCATCAGTGGACACCTCATCATATTACATTAACT
>NW_018408586.1:9265-37751 GCF_002113885.1 Mizuhopecten yessoensis
TTGTGCCAAAATCATCACTGAACAACTCATCATATCAAATTAACTGTTGTTTGCCAAAATCATCAGTGGACACCTGGTCATATGACCTTTACTATTGTGTGACCCCATCATCAGTGGATACCTGGTCTTGTGACCTCAACTGTTGTGTGACCCCATCTTAAGTGGATACCTGGTTATGTGACTTCAACTGTTGTGTGACCCCATCATCAGTGGACACCTGGTCATATGACCTGAACTGTTATGTGACCCCATGAGCAGTGGACACCTGTTCATATGACCTTTACTGTTGTGTGACCCCATCATCAGTGGACATCTGGTCATATGACCTTTACTCTTATGTGACCCCATCATCAGTGGATACCTGGTCATATGACCTTAACTGTTATGTGACCCCATCATCAGTGGACCCCTCATCATATTACATTAACGGTTGTGTGACCCCATCATCAGTGGACACCTCATCATATTACATTAACTGTTGTGTGCCAAAATCATCACTGAGCAACTCATCATATCAAATTAACTGTTGTTTGCCAAAATCATCAGTGGACACCTGGTCATATGACCTTTACTGTTGTGTCACCCCATCATCAGTGGATACCTGGTCTTGTGACCTCAACTGTTGTGTGACCCCATCATAAGTGGATACCTGGTTATGTGACCTCAACTGTTGTGTGACCCCATCATCAGTGGACACCTGATCATATGACCTTAACTGTTATGTGACCCCATCAGCAGTGGACACCTCATCATATTACATTAACTGTTGTGGCCACAATCATCAGTGGACACCTCATCATATTACAATAACTGTTGTGTGCCACAATCATCAGTGGACTCCTCATCATATTACATTAACTGTTGTGTGCCACAATCATCAGTGTACACCTCATCATATTACATTAACTGTTGTGGCCACAATCATCAGACAATCATCAGTGGACACCTCATCATATTACCTTAACTGTTATGTGCAACAATCATCAGTGGACACTTCATCATATTACATTAACTGTTGTGTGACCCATTCCTGAGTGGACACCTCATCATATTACATTTACGGTTGTTTGTCCCCATCATCAGTGGACACCTCATCATATTACATTTACTGTTGTGTGCCCCAATCATCAGTGGACACCTCATCATATTACATTTACTGTTGAGTGACCCCATCATCAGTGGACACCTCATCATATTTCATTAACTGTTGTGGCCACAATCATCAGTGGACACCTCATAATATTACATTAACTGTTGTGTGACCCCATCATCAGTGGACACCTCATCATATTACATTAATTGTTGTGTGCCTCAATCATCAGTGGACACCTCATCATATTACACTAACTGTTGTGTCACCCCATCATCAGTGGACACCTCATCATATTTCATTAACGGTTGTGTGACCCCATCATCAATGGACACCTCATCATATTACATTAACTGTTGTGGCCACAATCATCAGACAATCATCAGTGGACACCTCATCATATTACCTTAACTGTTATGTGCAACAATCATCAGTGGACACTTCATCATATTACATTAACTGTTGTGTGACCCCATCATCAGTGGACACCTCATCATATTACATTTACGGTTGTTTGACCCCATCATCAGTGGACACCTCATCATATTACATTAACGGTTGTGTGACCCCATCATCAATGGACACATCATCATATTAAATTAACTTTTTTGAGACCCCATTATCAGTGGACACCTTATCATATGACCTTTACCTTTGTGTGACCCCATCATCAGTGGACATCTGGTCATATGACCTTTACTGAAATGTGACCCCATCATCAGTCGATACCTGGTCATATGACCTTTACTGTTGTGTGACCCCATCATCAGTGGATACCTGGTCATATGACCTTAACTGTTATGTGACCTCATCATCAGTAGATACCTGGTCATATGACCTTAACTGTTATGTGACACCATCATCAGTGGACACCTGGTCATATGACCTTAAGTGTTATGTGACCCCATCATCAGTGGACACCTGGTCATATGACCTTAACTGTTATGTTAACCCATCATCAGTGGACACCTGGTCATGTGACCTCAATTGTTATGTGAACCAATCATCAGTGTACACCTGATCATATGACCTTAACTGTTATGTGACCCCATCATCGGTGGATACCTGGTTATGTGACCACAACTGTTGTGTGACCCCATCATCAGTGGACACCTCATCATATTAAATTAACTGTTGTGTGCCACAATCATCAGTGGACGCCTCATGATATTACATTAACTGTTGTGTGCCACAATCATCAGTGTACACCTCATCATATTACATTAACTGTTGTTTGCCACAATCATCAGTGGACACCTCATCATATTACATTAACTGTTGTGTCCACAATCATCAGTGGACACCCCATCATATTACAATAACTGTTATGTGACCCCATCATCAGTGGACACCTCATCATATTACCTTAACTGTTGTGTGCCACAATCATTAGTGATCACCACCTCATCATATTACATTTACGGTTGTGTGACCCCATCATCTGTGGACACCCCATCATATTACAATAACTGTTATGTGACCCCATCATAAGTGGATACCTGGTTATTTGACTTCAACTGTTGTGTGACCCCATCTTAAGTGGATACCTGGTTATGTGACCTCAACTGTGGTTTGACCCCATCATCAGAGGACACCTCATCATATTACACCATCATCAGTGGACACCTCATCATATTACATTAACTCTTGTGTGACCCCATCATCAGTGGACACCTCATCGTATTGCATTAACTGTTGTGGCCACAATCATCAGTGGACACCTCATCATATTACCTTAACTGTTGTGTGCCACAATCATCAGTGGCCACCTCATCATATTACATTAACTTTTTTGGGACCCCATTATCAGTGGACACCTTATCATATGACCTTTACCTTTGTGTGACCCCATCATCAGTGGCTCATCATATTACATTAACTGTTATGTGACCCCATCATCAGTGGATACCTGGTCATATGACCTTAACTGTTATATCAGTGGACACCTCATCATATTACCTTAACTGTTGTGTGCCACAATCATCAGTCAAATTAACTGTTGTTTGCCAAAATCATCAGTGGACACCTCATCACATTACATTAACTGTTGTGTGACCCCATCCTCAATGGACACCTCATCATATTACATTAATTGTTGTGTGCCACAATCATCAGTCAAATTAACTGTTGTTTGCCAAAATCATCAGTGGACACCTGGTCATATGACCTTTACTGTTGTGTGACCCCATCATCAGTGTACACCTCATCATATTACATTAACGGTTATGTGTCCCCATCATCAGTGGACACCTCATCATACACCTGGTCATATGACCTTTACTGTTGTGTGACCCCATCATCAGGGGACACCTCATCATATTACATTAATTGTTGTGTGCCACAATCATCAGTGGACCCCATCATCAGTGGACACCTGATTATATGATATTAACTGTGGTGTGCCACAATCATCAGTGGACACCTCATCATATTACATTAACTGTTGTGTGACCCCATCTTCAGGGGACACCTCATCATATTACATTTACGGTTGTGTGACCCCATCATTAGTGGATACCTCATCATATTACATTAACTGTTGTGGGCCAAAATCATCACTGAACAACTCATCTTATCAAATTAACTGTTGTTTGCCAAAATCCTCAGTCGACACCTGGTCATATGACCTTTACTATGACCTTAACTGTAATGTGACCCCATCATCAGTGGATACCTGGGCTTGTGACATCAACTGTTGTGTGACCACATCATAAGTGGATACCTGGTTATGTGACCTTTACATTAACTGTTGTGTGCCACAATCATCAGTGGACACCTGGTCATATGACCTTTACTGTTGTG
This sequence comes from Mizuhopecten yessoensis, assembly GCF_002113885.1. Taxonomy (NCBI): domain Eukaryota; kingdom Metazoa; phylum Mollusca; class Bivalvia; order Pectinida; family Pectinidae; genus Mizuhopecten; species Mizuhopecten yessoensis. Next base: position 13,158 of record NW_018408586.1, read on the forward strand.
TGACCCCATCATCAGTGGATACCTGGTCTTGTGACATCAACTGTTGTGTGACCCCATCATAAGTGGATACCTGGTTATGTGACCTCAACTGTTGTGTGACCCCATCATCAGTGGACACCTGTTCATATGACCTTAAATGTTATGTGACCCCATCAGCAGTGGACACCTGGTCATATGACCTTTACTGTTGTGTGACCCCATCATCAGTGGACATCTGGTCATATGACCTTTACTGTAATGTGACCCCATCATCAGTGGATGCATGGTCATATGACCTTAACTGTTATGTGACCCCTTCATCAGTGGACACCTGGTCATGTGACCTCAATCATCAGTGGACACCTCATCATATTACATTAACTGTTGTGTGACCCCATCATCAGTGGACACCTGGTCATATGACCTTAACTGTTATGTGACCCCATCATCAGTGGACACCTGGTCATATGACCTTAAGTGTTATGTGACCCCATCATCAGTCGACACCTGGTCATATGACCTTAACTGTTATGTGACCCCATCATCAGTGGACACCTGGTCATGTGACCTCAATTGTTATGTGAACCCTTCATCAGTGGACACCTGATCATATAACCTTAACTGTTATGTGACCACATCATCAGTGGATACCTGGTTATGTGACCTCAACTGTTGTGTGACACCATCATCAGTGGACACCTCATAATATTACATTAACTGTTGTGGCCACAATCATCAGTGGACACCTCATCATATTACATTAACTGTTATGTGACCCCATCACCAGTGGACATCTGATCACGTGACATTAACTGTTATGTGACTCCATCACCAGTGGACACTTGATCATATGGCCTTAACTGTTATGTGACCCCATCATCAGTGGACACCTGGTCATGTGACCTTTACTGTTGTGTGACACAATCATCAGTGGACACCTGATTATATGATACTAACTGTGGTGTGCCACAATCATTAGTGATCACATGATCATGTGACATTAACTGTTATGTGACCCCATTATCAGTGGACACCTGGTCATGTGACATCAGTGGACACCTCATCATATTACATTAACTGTTATGTGACCCCATCATCAGTGGACACCTGGTCATGTGACATTAACTGTTGTGTGACACAATCATCAGTGGACACCTGATTATATGATATTAACTCTGGTGTGCCACAATCATTAGTGATCACCTGATCATGTGACCTTAACTGTTATGTGACCCCATCATCAGTGGACACCTGATCATATGACCTTTACTTTTATGTGGCCCCATCATCATTGGACACCTGAGTATATGATATTAACTGTGGTGTGCCACAATCATCAGTGGACACCTGGTCATGTGACCTTAACTGTTATGTGACTCCATCATCAGTGGACACCTGATCATGTGACCTTAACTGTTATGTGACTCCATCAGCAGTGGACACCAGATCATATGACCTTAACTGTTGTCTGACCCCATCATCAGTGGACACCTGAGTATATGATATTAACTGTGGTGTGCCACAATCATTAGTCATCACCTGATCATGTTACCTTAACTGTTATGTGACCCCATCATCAGTGGATACCTGGTCATATGACCTTAACTGTTATGTGACCCCATCATCAGTGGACAACTGATCATATGACCTTAACTGTCACCATTGGTGTACACGGTCATCAGAATCCTCCAATCGAATGTACTTGATTAGGTACTGGACACAAATGTTGCTGCATCTTTTTTGATATACATGTAGGTCTACCATTGTGATAGTTGTGTATTTCCGGAAGGGGAAGCACATTTTTACTCTTTGAAAATGATTTACGATATAATATTTTAATTGTTACTTAAGTAATAGAGTACTTGGCATGTAGACAACCGCCGTATAATCACATGCGCGCTGCTGGGTTTTGCGATTCGCAGATTTCAATATTTGTAAACGATATCTCGGTCTGATTGCTTTTTTGGACTTCTGCATCAAAACTGGTGTTTAAACACGTGCTATGCTCCCCAGATTCACAATATGTGGTTTATAGATCACAAAACTGACACTATGTGGCAGCACCGTAATTATTCATGTGACGTTAACACTAATTAAATCTTCACTGATACGACTTACCACCGTAAAAACGTTATCGTACAATTTTGAGCTGTCAGGTTATTATAGCTGTTTGGGATATTTTAGTTTCATGAACGCAGAAGTCTGCAATATCTATGTATCTATGTACACAGCTGAATGAAGGGTAAAAATAAACAGGAAGATTGGAAATATAATGGTGCCGGTTAAAATGTATGCAGAACAATAAAAGCGTAAAGTAATCTCGCGTAATATTTGCTAAAAGGTTTTCTTGGGAAAAAACCCTGCTATATATGACACTTAAATTAACAGCGTAACCAAACACGATTCGGAATGTTTCTGACGGGCAGTTTTCGAGGAGAAAGAGAAAGGAGAAGGCCCGCGAAGCAAGGAGGAGGTAATTGGGTGAGTAGTAGGGGAGGAGGAGGGAGAAAATAATAAGAATGTGGAAGAGGAGGAGAATGACCATCGCTATTAATATACATTATACATGATCGATGAATCTACTCAAAGGTAGAAGAAGAAGATTATCTGTATATTCTAAAAATAGAAATATGGAACAAAGATTGTTTGAAATACATTAATGATCAAAAGAATTCAACCAAACAGATAAAACATAGCTTTCTTTGTTTAATTGAACGTAAACTGAAACATATTGAAACACTTGTTTTTAAACATAGCATACCCATTTGCTTACAAATGTGGTCAATAAGTGTGCAAGTTCCATGGTACCATACCCCATTATCATATGTTCAAATTGTGAAATTCCAACTTATATCGTGAGAATTAAGTTCGGGATCAATGATTAACGCGAATTTTAGCGACGCAAAAACGTGATATACAAAAACGTGATATACAAAAAAGTCGCAAAGGTAAAGTTGGACAATATGCCTCATAAGCAGATGCAAAAAAAAGTGAATAGTATAATCAGTTTCCGTATAATCAGTTCCCGTATAATCAGTTCTAATCAGTTCCCGTACAATCAGTTCCGTATAATCAGTTCCCGTATAATCAGTTCCCGTATAATCAGTTGCGTAGAATCAGTTCCCGTATAATCAGTTCCCGTATAATCAGTTGCGTAGAATCAGTTCCAGTTCCCGTATAATCAGTTCCGTATAATGAGTTCCGTATAATCAGTTCCCGTATAATGAGTTCCCGTATAATCAGTTCCCGTATAATCAGTTGCGTAGAATCAGTTCCCGTATAATCAGTTCCCGTATAATCAGTTCCGTATAATCAGTTCCCGTATAATCAGCTGTATAATCAGTTCCCGTATAATCAGTTCCGTATAATCAGTTCCCGTATAATCAGTTCCGAATAAGTGGTCAGGTTGGGATTATAAGTTGTTTTGATGTACAAATGTTAAAATATCTAACAGCGAAAATTACTATGATTTCATCAGAGAGCAGCGTTTTGTAAAGTCTACACAACTCACTCTGTAAGTGATTCCAGACAGCCTTCCAGAGAAAAGTAGTATCTTACATGGAAAGGTCGGGGACACTTTTATAGGCCACACTAAAGAATCGTTTTGTCGCAATGATTCAAAAACGACAATGGACACTCGTTTTCCTATTAAAATATGGTCTTCTTAAGATCCATTTGTGACATATTAATTGATTAAGTCGTCCTGGGAACGATGGACCCGTAATCACAAGTCGAATTACAGAATCGTTATTGCGGTTCATTCAATCAAGCTTTGGATAATTTGATTTCTATTGGCGTAGCATCAAGTGGATGTTTGCGTCGGTAAGATGAAATGGTAGCGGTGGAATTACCTTTGACGGGCTAACAATGACCGGTAGATGGCGCTGATGGGCCACGATACAGGCGCGCAATAGACATTACGTGGGATCTCCCGTTCCATATATAGTGACATATTTACCAAAACGCATTACTCTCTATCTATATATCGGTTCGAGCCAACCGCGCTGATGAATCGTAATATCATGAATAAATATTCATTAAAGGTCAAATCAAATTACCGGGGTCAGATCTATATATCAAGACAGACTTTCGAAGGCTGCCAAGTGATGCTTTATCATCGCGTGTGTTTCCTTGGTAAACATGTTGTTCTATTGATATTTATTTAAGATTCCTGACGTTTATCTAAAGCTTTGTCAATATCAATACACATAACACCAGCGTACCGACTGTGTACGGCGTATGATGTCTATATAGAGATGCATGGAGGGTGGACCTGTAGTGAGATACGTCACAGATTGTCCGACCTTTATCAGGACATATATCCCTCTTTATCCGAACAGACAGACTATATACCAAGGGACTCAAGCTGGTCTCCCACTAAACAATGACCAATTCGATTTTGGCACGGCCGTAACATTGCAACGAATGATAAAAATGAGAAGGTTTCCTTTGTGCTTAATTATTCAAGAGAACGTCTAGTATATCATACACATGTCAACGTGCATGTTAAAGTGTCATTGTCCAAATGTCATTCCGTTATTTGCATGCGCTGAGTGAAGTGTACCATACTCTTATCAAGATGACAAAATGCAGTACAACGTCGAGTTACAACTGGATTACCTGCCTTAGTGTCATTTCACTCCGCTAGGCTTCGCTCTTTGATACTCAAATTGTATATTCGAAGCGAGTAGAAAACCACGGCAATCATTGCCAAGATAGTAATGCTAAGGCAAGACGGCTGGGCGAGAAGACACGGAGGTCCAGACTTACTCAACAACACGAGCTTAAACATGATCACTACGCCATCATCCTTCGAGGTCATCGTTACAGAAAGGACAATGACCTGGCTATAGTTACTGGAAACATTATCAACGAAAATCTGGAATCGAGTGACGCTTTCATTGGAAGACTAAGTTCCAACTTTGTCAGGTCCTTGTGAGGGACGGTCCGTAATGATGAATTAACTGGCATATAGCCAGCAACACTAGGACCACGTATTCATCAAAACAGGTTTGTCAATTGACCAGTAAAAAGCCATCAGTATAAGGACAATCCTACAAGATAAATTAACAAGGAGAAATTCGTCATATTTATGATTGTTGACGCCATTCTCTATGCTAATAGCTCTGGCGATATTCTACAATCTAAGTAATTACATTGTCACAATTGATCCGGCTAGAGAGAATTTCCTTTTAGTTCAATCCGTATAGCACTGTACTAGTAAATACTTATTATCTGGTTCGACACCCAACGGAATGAATTTAAAAAGATGAATGCTTCAAGAAGAAAGAAAAGAAAAGCACCTTGTTTGTCAAGTATTGGATGAAAGACTATTTTGGTTTTGGGAGCGATAATGAAACAAAGCATGGTCAATCACTGTCTTGATGTTGACCTATCCTTGGAACAGGCGCCTGTTCCTCCGGTGTGCATGTGACCTCTAGTTTCGATATCGCTCTGTCGAGTTACTTACACATACTTCGCAAAACAAGGCACTACCGCACAATATCTTCTGATGTCGTCCAGGGAAATATAACATAACACCAATGTGGTGGCAGCCCGCCGCAATGATGTCCAATGGTGACCATTAGCAGGCGCGCTGTACCAGACACATGCGTAAATCACGCGCACATGATCAGACCTAATGTCGTCAAAATTGCCACAATTTCTAACATCAGACGTCGCAGGCTGTCATAACTCACTGAAATCCAACCATTCGATTTGTATTGGCTGCTTCGTGAATCGTAACACGAGATGATATGGTGTTTTTATCTCGGTAATGACTACCCAACAACGTTCCGAAAGTGGTATACTGACGCTATAGATAGCCTATTAGAAGGTCATCGTGTATGTAGGTCAAAAAGTAACCAGTCGTGAGGGTAATAGGTAACGACCTATTATGTCAACTTGGATATAGGTCATAGGTCACCATCCATGGAAATAAACAAATAAGGGGGTCATAGGTCACTATGGCTGATGGTTATATGGCCAGGAATGAGAGTTATAGTCCATAGGTTTTCATGTGTGATGATAATGTGTAACCAGTGATGAGTGTTACTAGAGGTCATAGGTCACCATATGTGCTGGTAATGTGTAACCAGTAATGAAGGTTACTAAAGGTCACATATCACCATATATATCGGTCATGTGTAACCGGGAATGAGGGTTACTAGAGGTCATATGTCACCATATATATCGGTCATGTGTAACCGGGAATGAGGGCTAATAGAGGTCATACGTCAACATATGTATTGGTTATATGTTACAAATAATTAGCTACAGTGGTATATGTGGTGGTAATGTGTCACCAGGAAAGGAGGGTAACTAGAGGTCATAGATCATCATATGTGGTGGTTATGTGTCACCGGGAATGGAGGGTAACTAGAGGTCATAGGTCACCATATGTGGTGGTAATGTGTCACAGGGAATGAGGGTAACTAGAGGTCTTAGGTCACCATATGTTGTGGTAATGTGTTGTCGGGAATGAGGGTAACTAGAGGTCATAGGTCACCATATGTGATGGTAATGTGTAACCGGGAATGAGAGTTACTAAAGGTCTTAGGTCACTTTGAGTGGTGGTAATGTGTAACCGGGAATGAGGGTTACTAGAGGTCATAGGTCACTTTGTGTGGTGGTAATGTGTAACCGGGAATGAGGGTTACTAAAGGTCTTAGGTCACTTTGAGTGGTGGTAATGTGTAACCGGGAATGAGAGTTACTAAAGGTCTTAGGTCACTTTGAGTGGTAGTAATGTGTAACCGGGAATGAGGGTTACTAGAGGTCATAGGTCACTTTGTGTGGTGGTAATGTGTAACAGGGAATGAGGGTTACTAGAGGTCTTAAGTAACTTTGTGTGGTGGTAATGTGTAACAGGGAATGATGATTACTAGAGGTCATAGATCATTTTGTGTTGTGGTAATGTGTCCCCGGAAATGGAGGGTAATTAGATGTATTAGGTGATTTTCTGTGATGGTAATGTGTAAACAGGAACGAGGTTTGCTAGAGGTCATAGATCGCTTTGTGTGGAGGTAATTTATAACCGGGAATGAGGGTTACTAGAGGTCAAAGGTCACTTTGAGTGGTGGTAATGTGTAACAGGGAATGAGGGTTACTAGATATCAAAGGTCACCATATTTTTTGGTAAAGCATAACCGGGTATGAGGGTAACTAGAGGTCATAGGTCACGTTTTGTAATGGTAATCTGTAACCGGAATGGAGGGTTGCTAGAGGTCATAGGTCAACATATGAATCGGTCATGTGTAAATGGAAATGAGGGTAACAAAAGGCCAAAGGTCACCATATGTGGTGGTAATGTGTAAACGGGAATGAGAGTTACTAGAGGTCATAGGTCACTTTGTGTGGTGTTAATACGTAACAGGGAATGAGGGTTACTAGATGTAAAAAGTCACCATATTTGGTGGTAAAGCATAATCGGGAATGAGGGTAACTATAGGTCATAGGTCACATTTTGCAATGGAAATCTGTAACCGGAATGAAGGGTTGCTAGAGGTCATAGGTCACCATTTGTTTTGGTCTTTTGTAAATGGAAATGAGGCTAACTAGAGGTCATAGGTCACCATATGTGGTGGTAATATGTCACCGTGAATGAGGGTTACTAGAGGTTTTAGGTCACTTTGTGTGATGGTAATGTATTCCCGGGAATGTAGGGCAACTAGAGGCCTTAGGTCACTTTGTGTGATGGTAATGTGTAACAGGGAATGAGTGTTACTAGATGTCAAAGGTCACCATATTTGGTGGTAAAGCATAACCGTGAATGAGGGTAACTAGAGGTCATAGGTCAGTTTTTGTGGTGGTAGTGTGTAACAGGGAATGAGGGTTACTAGATGTCAAAGGTCACCATATTTGGTGGTAAAGCATAACCGGGATTGAGGGTAACTAGAGGTCATAGGTCATGTTTTGCAATGGTAATCTGTAACCGGAATATAGTGTTGCTAGAGGTCATAGGTCACCATATGTTTCGGTCATGTGTAACAGGAAATGAATAATTAGAGGTTTTAGGTCCCTTTATGTATTGGTCATGTGTAACCTGGAATGGAGGGTTTCTAGAGGTCATAGATCACTTTGTGTGGTGGTAATGTGTAACAGACAATGAGGGTAACTAGAGGTCATAGGTCACTTTGTGTGGTTGTAATGTGTAACAGACAATGAGGGTAACTAGAGGTCATATGTCACTTTGTGTGGTGGTAATGTGTAACAGGGAATGAGGGTTACTTGATGTCAAAGGTCACTATATTTGGTGGTAAAGCATAACCGGAAATGAGGGTAACTAGAGGTCATAGGTCACATTTTGCAATGGTAATCTGTAACCGGAATGGAGGGTTGCTAGAGGTCAAAGATCACCATATGTATCGGTCATATGTTACCAGTAATTAGGGTTGCTAGAGGTCATATGTCACTTTGTGTGGTGATAATGTATAACAGACAATGAGTGCAACTAGAGGTCATAGGTCGCTTGAGTGGTGGTTATGTGTTACAGGGAATTAGGGTAACTAGAGGTTATAGATCACTTTGTGGTGTGGAAATGTGTTACAGGGAATGAGGGTTACTAGAGGTCATAGATCACTTTGAGTGGTGGTAATGTGTAATAGGGAATGAGGGTAACTAGAGGTTATAGATCACTTTGTGTGGTGGTAATGCGTTATCAGGAAAAAGGGTAAGTAAAGGTCATAGGTCACTTTGTGTTGTGGTAATATGTTACCATGAATGAGGGTTTTAGCCGGGAATGAGGGTTACAAAAGGTCAAAGGTCACCATAAGTGGTGGAAAAGCATAACCAGGAATGAGAGTAACTAGAGGTCATAGGTCACTTTGTGTGGTGGTAATTTGTAACAGGCAATGAGGGTAACTAGAGGTCATATGTCACTTTGTGTGGTGGTAATGTGTAAACAGGAACGAGGTTTGCTAGAGGTCATAGATCACTTTGTGTGGAGGTAATTTGTAACCGGGAATGAGGGTTACTAGAGGTTAAAGGTCACCATATATGGTGGTATTGTGTGATCAGGAATGAGGGTAGCTATAGGTCATAGGTCACTTTTTGTTGTGGTGGTGGTAATGTGAAACCAGGAATGATGCCTGTTAGAGGTCATATATCACCATTTATAGTGGTTATGTGTAACCGGGATGCAGGGTTGCTAGATGCTATAGCTGCAGTTTCGATTATTTGCGAATGTCACTGTATATAGGTATCAGTACCGTTGCATGAATTATAATACTTGCCGAAATATTTTGATTCTTACAATTCAACGCTTGCCTACTCAATAAGCTATAAATCAAAACCATTTCCAATATATATATAATCAAAACTTTACACATGCAAAAACAAGTCACCACATAAACAATTCTATATTCAACATCTACAAATTAAATAAGCATTTGATATTTCTGTTCTATGAGTGAGTGACAATACTTTTGTACAGACGTTACATATAATTCACACATTGACCACCAATATAGTATTGTCCGGAACTGAGTTCCTACAGGTACAGTGTTATATGACAACCAATATAGTATTGTCCGGACCTGAGGACCTACATGTACAGTGTTATATGACAACCAATATAGTATTGTCCGGATTGAGTACCTACATGTACAGTGTTCTATGACAACCAATATAGTATGGTCCGGAACTGAGGACCTACATGTACAGTGTTCTATGACCACCAATATAGTACATGTATCGTCCGGAACTAAGTACCTACACGTACAGTGTTCTATGACAACCAATATAGTATTGTCCGGAACTGAGGACCTACATGTACAGTGTTCCATGACCACCAATATAGTACATGTATCGTCCGGAACTAAGTACCTACACGTTCAGTGTTCTATGACAACCAATATAGTATTGTCCGGAACTGAGGACCTCCATGTACAGTGTTCTATGACAACCAATATAGTATTGTCCGGAACTGAGGACCTCCATGTACAGTGTTCTATGACAACCAATATAGTATTGTCCGGAACTGAGTACCTACATGTACTGTGTTCTATGACCACCAATATAGTATCGTCCGGAACTGAGTACCTACATGTACAGTGTTTTATGACCACCAATATATTATTGTCTGGAACTGAGTACCTACATGTATAGTGTTCTAAGACCACCAATATAATATTGTCCGGAACTGAGTACCTACATGTACTGTGTTCTATGACCACCAATATAGTATTGTCCGGAACTGAGGACCTACATGTACAGTGTTCTATGACCACCAATATAGTATTGTCCGGAACTGAGGACCTACATGTACAGTGTTCTATGACCACCAATATAGTATTGTCCGGAACTGAGGACCTACATGTACAGTGTTCTATGACCACCAATATAGTATTGTCCGGAACTGAGGACCTACATGTACAGTGTTCTATGACCACCAATATAGTATTGTCCGGAACTGAGGACCTACATGTACAGTGTTCTATGACCACCAATATAGTATTGTCCGGAACTGAGGACCTACATGTACAGTGTTCTATGACCACCAATATAGTATTGTCCGGAACTGAGGACCTACATGTACAGTGTTCTATGACCACCAATATAGTATTGTCCGGAACTGAGGACCTACATGTACAGTGTTCTATGACCACCAATATAGTATTGTCCGGAACTGAGGACCTACATGTACAGTGTTCTATGACCACCAATATAGTATTGTCCGGAACTGAGGACCTACATGTACAGTGTTCTATGACCACCAATATAGTATTGTCCGGAACTGAGGACCTACATGTACAGTGTTCTATGACCACCAATATAGTATTGTCCGGAACTGAGGACCTACATGTACAGTGTTCTATGACCACCAATATAGTATTGTCCGGAACTGAGGACCTACATGTACAGTGTTCTATGACCACCAATATAGTATTGTCCGGAACTGAGGACCTACATGTACAGTGTTCTATGACCACCAATATAGTATTGTCCGGAACTGAGGACCTACATGTACAGTGTTCTATGACCACCAATATAGTATTGTCCGGAACTGAGGACCTACATGTACAGTGTTCTATGACCACCAATATAGTATTGTCCGGAACTGAGGACCTACATGTACAGTGTTCTATGACCACCAATATAGTATTGTCCGGAACTGAGGACCTACATGTACAGTGTTCTATGACCACCAATATAGTATTGTCCGGAACTGAGGACCTACATGTACAGTGTTCTATGACCACCAATATAGTATTGTCCGGAACTGAGGACCTACATGTACAGTGTTCTATGACCACCAATATAGTATTGTCCGGAACTGAGGACCTACATGTACAGTGTTCTATGACCACCAATATAGTATTGTCCGGAACTGAGGACCTACATGTACAGTGTTCTAAGACCACCAATATAGTATTGTCCGGAACTGAGGACCTACATGTACAGTGTTCTATGACCACCAATATAGTATTGTCCGGAACTGAGGACCTACATGTACAGTGTTCTATGACCACCAATATAGTATTGTCCGGAACTGAGGACCTACATGTACAGTGTTCTATGACCACCAATATAGTATTGTCCGGAACTGAGGACCTACATGTACAGTGTTCTATGACCACCAATATAGTATTGTCCGGAACTGAGGACCTACATGTACAGTGTTCTATGACCACCAATATAGTATTGTCCGGAACTGAGGACCTACATGTACAGTGTTCTATGACCACCAATATAGTATTGTCCGGAACTGAGGACCTACATGTACAGTGTTCTATGACCACCAATATAGTATTGTCCGGAACTGAGGACCTACATGTACAGTGTTCTATGACCACCAATATAGTATTGTCCGGAACTGAGGACCTACATGTACAGTGTTCTATGACCACCAATATAGTATTGTCCGGAACTGAGGACCTACATGTACAGTGTTCTATGACCACCAATATAGTATTGTCCGGAACTGAGGACCTACATGTACAGTGTTCTATGACCACCAATATAGTATTGTCCGGAACTGAGGACCTACATGTACAGTGTTCTATGACCACCAATATAGTATTGTCCGGAACTGAGGACCTACATGTACAGTGTTCTATGACCACCAATATAGTATTGTCCGGAACTGAGGACCTACATGTACAGTGTTCTATGACCACCAATATAGTATTGTCCGGAACTGAGGACCTACATGTACAGTGTTCTATGACCACCAATATAGTATTGTCCGGAACTGAGGACCTACATGTACAGTGTTCTATGACCACCAATATAGTATTGTCCGGAACTGAGGACCTACATGTACAGTGTTCTATGACCACCAATATAGTATTGTCCGGAACTGAGGACCTACATGTACAGTGTTCTATGACCACCAATATAGTATTGTCCGGAACTGAGGACCTACATGTACAGTGTTCTATGACCACCAATATAGTATTGTCCGGAACTGAGGACCTACATGTACAGTGTTCTATGACCACCAATATAGTATTGTCCGGAACTGAGGACCTACATGTACAGTGTTCTATGACCACCAATATAGTATTGTCCGGAACTGAGGACCTACATGTACAGTGTTCTATGACCACCAATATAGTATTGTCCGGAACTGAGGACCTACATGTACAGTGTTCTATGACCACCAATATAGTATTGTCCGGAACTGAGGACCTACATGTACAGTGTTCTATGACCACCAATATAGTATTGTCCGGAACTGAGGACCTACATGTACAGTGTTCTATGACCACCAATATAGTATTGTCCGGAACTGAGGACCTACATGTACAGTGTTCTATGACCACCAATATAGTATTGTCCGGAACTGAGGACCTACATGTACAGTGTTCTATGACCACCAATATAGTATTGTCCGGAACTGAGGACCTACATGTACAGTGTTCTATGACCACCAATATAGTATTGTCCGGAACTGAGGACCTACATGTACAGTGTTCTATGACCACCAATATAGTATTGTCCGGAACTGAGGACCTACATGTACAGTGTTCTATGACCACCAATATAGTATTGTCCGGAACTGAGGACCTACATGTACAGTGTTCTATGACCACCAATATAGTATTGTCCGGAACTGAGGACCTACATGTACAGTGTTCTATGACCACCAATATAGTATTGTCCGGAACTGAGGACCTACATGTACAGTGTTCTAAGACCACCAATATAGTATTGTCCGGAACTGAGGACCTACATGTACAGTGTTCTATGACCACCAATATAGTATTGTCCGGAACTGAGGACCTACATGTACAGTGTTCTATGACCACCAATATAGTATTGTCCGGAACTGAGGACCTACATGTACAGTGTTCTATGACCACCAATATAGTATTGTCCGGAACTGAGGACCTACATGTACAGTGTTCTATGACCACCAATATAGTATTGTCCGGAACTGAGGACCTACATGTACAGTGTTCTAAGACCACCAATATAGTATTGTCCGGAACTGAGGACCTACATGTACAGTGTTCTATGACCACCAATATAGTATTGTCCGGAACTGAGGACCTACATGTACAGTGTTCTATGACCACCAATATAGTATTGTCCGGAACTGAGGACCTACATGTACAGTGTTCTATGACCACCAATATAGTATTGTCCGGAACTGAGGACCTACATGTACAGTGTTCTATGACCACCAATATAGTATTGTCCGGAACTGAGGACCTACATGTACAGTGTTCTATGACCACCAATATAGTATTGTCCGGAACTGAGGACCTACATGTACAGTGTTCTATGACCACCAATATAGTATTGTCCGGAACTGAGGACCTACATGTACAGTGTTCTATGACCACCAATATAGTATTGTCCGGAACTGAGTACCTACATGTACAGTGTTCTATGACCACCAATATAGTATTGTCCGGAACTGAGTACCTACATGTACAGTGTTCTATGACCACCAATATAGTATTGTCCGGAACTAAGTACCTACATGAACAGTGTTCTATGACCACCAATATAGTATTTTCCGGAACTGAGGACCTACATGTACAGTGTTCTATGACCACCAATATAGTATTGTCTGGAACTGAGTACCTACATGTACAGTGTTATATGACCACCAATATAGTATTGTCCGGAACTGAGTACTTACATGTACAGTGTTCTATGACCACCAATATAGCATTGTCCGGAACTAAGTACCTACATGTACAGTGTTCTATGACCACCAATATAGTATTTTCCGGAACTAAGTACCTACATGTACAGTGTTCTATGACCACCAATATAGTATTTTCCGGAACTGAGTACTTACATGTACAGTGTTCTATGACCACCAATATAGTATTGTCCGGAACTAAGTACCTACATGTACAGTGTTCTATGACCACCAATATAGTATTTTCCGGAACTGAGGACCTACATGTATAGTGTTCTATGACCACCAATATAGTATTTTCCGGAACTGAGGACCTACATGTACTGTGTTCTATCACCACCAATATAGTATTGTCCGGATCTGAGTACTTACATGTACAATGTTCTATGACCACCAATAAAGTATTGTCTGGAACTGAGTAATCCTCTGTTATAAACAGATATGTTGGTTGTACGGTTATACCAATAAGTTGAGTTTGCAATACATTAGACGTTGATTGAAGGTATCATTTTACATGAAAATTCTTGCACAAATTGATTGATAACTATGTGTATGTTTGAAATTTAAAATGATAATGACATGAGGTGGACCTTTGTATGGGTGTAGAACAGCACGTATATGTATTGGTATATCTCAGTAATTCTTGGGGCTGATATACAATATGTCAGTGTTTGATCAATCAAACCATCGTAATTACTTTTGATTACAAACAATGGAACCCAAAAATACTTTGCCATAACCTGTACAAATTATCATTTATAAAGTGTACATTATATATCTCGGATCATGATACCTAGAATTTGTGTAACAGTTATTTTTCATGTCACTTCTCTAAAACTAGCTTTCAATCACGCACGTTTACTTATTGGTTTCATTCTTGAAAGTCTTTCAATGTGTCTTAACTCCACGAAGAGCACTTTTGAATAAATAGGAAGTGAGTATAAAATCTAAGTCCACGTGTGTTGTCCGCGTGTTATGTAACAGATGTTTGTCAAAGTAAGAATAAAACCCCGTTACTGTCAACATTTTACCCAATCAAATTTTGTGTTAAATAGGGGTTTGAAAATACACTGATGGAGAGTTATAAAGAAATTATTACGAAAAATAGGAATTTTGAAATACATCGGCAGTAAGGTGGTAAATAAAAATGAAGGGCATTCATCGATATTTTACTGTTCTGAACGGTCCAAGTGCAGAGCTCCTTAAAAACACACAAAAACAAGGCAATCCTTTATCACAATTGATTAACTATGTTATTTAAGTTTACACGTGCCTAACCGAATTTATTGATATACAATGACCTGACCTAGTCTCTTCGTAGAATCTGATTCTAATAACGTAATCTTTCATGTTTCTACACCATTAACTTTGTCAATCCATGACCTCAGATAGTTTATGGTGAGTGCCCTGTAATTGAGAAGGAAGCGATTTCCCGATTTCAATCCGATATCGTCTTTAGACGTGATGATACAGTGTACAGCTTGTGTATAGCGAATTTCCGGATCTAGAGTCTCCTCGAATCGAGGTTTAGTCCTGCAGTGATTGTGTCTGCGGGAAGGGCGTAAATCAGATATTTGATGGTCCTCGTCACCCTAAACCACATCAACGTCATTGCTGATTCCATCAATGTACAGCAAGATCCTTATCTCCAACAATTCCCGTGTCTGGAACTGATCTATGGCTGCCATTGGAAGGTACAATATCCGCCTTGACCGACAATTCTCGAGGAAAGTCCCGCCACAGTCTTTCAGTATTCTGTAACGTAACCGACATTTTTACTTTTAGTTTTCATGGAATTTGATTTTCGCATTTGTCCTTGTTGGCGTCATCTTCAACTATTTCAAACCTTCAGCTTTTCCATGCTTGTAATATTACAGTGGTTTAGGTCGATATTACTGAGATATAGGTCGTTTAAACTGTCTCTTTCTCTTCACATTATAGTTCACCCAAACTTAGTCTACCGAGATCCTTGATTAAGCTCTACTTTCCCATAGACTACTCAGCAAACATTGCAATACGGGTACATATATGTTTCCCACTTCAGCTATACAGCTTCAAACCGCCAGTCAAATATAGTGTATCTGGCTTCAGAATCAACATACAGCCTCGCGAGCTGGTTCTCCTATAAGAGGAGGGAGTTACTATTAGTCGATAGCTGAAACACTACTACCATATATAGATAAACAACATAACACCACCGACGGAGGTCCGTCTCACTGGCCCCAACACAAAAAAAGAGCGTGTCATCGACAGCAGCGTGGATTTACCCGTCTCACCGACGGAAACATCAACTGTCTTGTCTCACCAAGACGGATACGGACTTAGTACTGGCTTTTTTTAGCGGTAACATCGACTGGTGCTGGCTTTTAGGCGGTAACATCGACTGGTACTGGCTTGTTAGCGGTAACATCGACTGGTACTGGCTTTTAGGCGGTAACATCGACTGGTGCTGGCTTTTTAATTGTAAGATCGACTGGCTTTGGCTTTTTAGCGGTAACATCGACTGGTGCTGGCTTTTAGGCGGTAACATCGACTGGATTTGGCTTTTCAACGGTAACATCGACTGGTGCTGGTTTAGCGTTAACATCGACCGGTGCTGGCTTTTAGGCGGTAAGATCGACTGGCATTTAAGCGGTAACATCGACTGGTGCAGGCTTTTTAGCGGTAACATCGACTGGTGCTGGCTTAAAGGCGGTAAGATCGACTGGTTTTGGCTTGTTAGCGGTAACATCGACTGGTACTGGCTTTTAGGCGGTAAGATCGACTGGTGCTGACTTTTTAGCTGTAAGATCGACTGGTACTGGCTGTATAGCTGTAAGATCGACTGGGACTGGCTATATAGCTGTAAGATCGACTGGTACTGGTTGTATAGCTGTAAGATCGACTGGTACTGGCTTGTTAGCGGTAACATCGACTGGTACTGGCTTTATAGCTTTAAGAGCGACTGGGACTGGCTGTATAGCTGTAAGATCGACTGGTACTGGCGGTATAGCTGTAAGATCGACTGGTACTGGCTGTATAGCTTTAAGATCGACTGGGACTGTCTGTATAGCTGTAAGATCGACTGGTGCTGGCTTTATAGCTGTAAGATCGACTGGTGCTGGCTTTATAGCTGTAAGATCGACTGGTGCTGGCTTTATAGCTGTAAGATCGACTGGTGCTGGCTTTATAGCTGTAAGATCGACTGGTGCTGGCTTTATAGCTGTAAGATCGACTGGTACTGACTTTATAGCTTGGCTTTATAGCTTTAAGATCGACTGGTGCTGGTTTTATAGCTGTAAGATCGACTGGTACTGGCTTTATAGCTTTAAGATCGACTGGTACTGACTTTATAGCTTTAAGATCGACTGGTACTGGCTTGTTAGCGGTAACATAGACTGGTACTGGCTTTATAGCTTTAAGATCGACTGGTGCTGGCTTTATAGCTGTAAGATCGACTGGTACTGGCTTGTTAGCGATAACATCGACTGGTACTGGCTTCATAGCTTTAAGATCGACTGGTACTGGCTTTATAGCTTTAAGATCGACTGGTGCTGGCTTTATAGCTGTAAGATCGACTGGTACTGTCTTGTTAGCGGTAACATCGACTGGTACTGGCTTTTAGGCGGTAACATCGACTGGTACATGCACTGGCTTTATAGCTGTAAGATCGGCTCGTACTGGCTTTATAGCTGTAAGATCGACTGGTACTGGCTTGTTAGCGGTAACATCGACTGGGACTGGCTTTTTAGCTTTAAGATCGACTGGTACTGTATCTTCCATGTGTATCGTGTACCAAATAGGCTTTATAGCTGTAACATCGACTGGTGCTGGCTTTTTAGCTGTAACATCGACTGGTACTGGCTTTTAAGCGGTAACATCGACTGGATTTGGCTTTTCAACGGTAACATCGACTGGTGCTGGTTTAGCGTTAACATCGACCGGTGCTGGCTTTATAGCTGTAAGATCGACTGGTACTGGCTTTTAGGCGGCAACATCGACTGAAATTGGCTTATAGACGAAAAGATGGATATCAGTTGTAGTTAAAATTGCATTCTTAAGTAAAAATAGAATTTAATATTATCATCAGTTTGTCTCAGGCAGATTTTTCAAAAAAAAAATGTTTATGTTACTTTTAATCTTGTATATAATTATTTGTGTAATGTTGAGTATAGTGTGTCTCCACCCCAAGTCAAGTTTCTTTTCTCATATCTTATCTTCCATGTGTATCGTGTACCAAATAATGTTATACCACTTAGACACCGGTTAATGTGTGCAATATGTAATTAGACTATGGGTACATGACGTACATGGAAGTAACAAATATAATGCACTCAAAATATATTCTGATTTACTCTATCTATACAGTCTAACTTTTATTGAGAAAAACGCACATTTTAATCCTATATTGGTAATCCTATTACTGTTGTGTAATGATATTGAATTAAATAAAATTATCGCTTCAGAAACAGTGGCAATTGCAAATATTAGATAATGAACTTTCTGAAAATGATATCAAATGTCTTACAGAAACACATCTTACCCCATTAATACGTGATAGTGACCTTGTTTTAGATAGTTTTTCATGTGATTTTTATCGAAAGGATAGACAAGGAGGATTCGGAGGTGGAATTATTATTTATACGAAAATTACAGTTGTTAGTAAGCGTAGAATTGATTTGGAACACAACGATATAGAAATTATCTGGCTTGAACTAACAGTTGATAATCGTACATCACTTTTGGGTTGTTTCTACAGACCTGAATCTACTGTTGAAATACTGGCGAAAGTTAGATGGTATGTTTGATAAAGTTTTTGATGATGATGTTACTGATGCTATTCTAACTGGTGATATAAATGTAGATATGCTATCCCTTCAGCCACACTCTCATCTAGGGCTATTACTAACAAAATATAATCTTACCAGTTTACTAAATGAGCCTACTAGAATTACTCCCACATGCGCTACCTCTATTGATGTTATACTCACCAACAACAGGAACTTGATTAAAAGTACATCAGTCCTTAGTCACGTATGCAGTGATCATTGTCTTATTAACTCTGACTGTTAGCATACTCAGTATAGAAACAAACTGCATATAAGAAAACCATTTTTGAATATGATAATGCAGTCATTGATAGGATTAATAGTAATATTAGTGATATTGACTGGATCTCTATTTCCCAGAACAATGATGTTAACGATTTCAATAATATTCTGGCTGAATCCATAAATAAACAAATCGAGGAATTCGTACCACATCGATCAGTTACAGTAAGACCAAATGATAAACCATGGTTTACAATTACTATTAGACTTAAAATAAGGCAAAGAAATCGTATCCATAATAAAGCTGTTAACACAAATTCCCCATTTCACTGGGAAAGGTATAGATTAATTCGAAATGAAACAATTGATTAATTAGACTTACAAAAAAACAATACCTCTTGAAACTCGAATCCTCCGTTAATAGCAATAGTTACCACCTGACAAGTGGTGGAAAGTAGCGAAATCTCTGTTAAAAACCGACAATAAACAAACCAGTGTCCCTCCTTTAAACGATAATGGCTCTTTCCTTCAAAATCCATTTGATAAGGAAGAATGTCTTAATACTTACTTTTCTTCTATCTCTACTTCAGCAAATGATCTTGATCCTCTCCCTTCCCCTCCTGTCTGTCCTTTCGTAAGTGATAGCATTGAGTTCACCCAACAGGATATTAAAGATCAACTTTCTACTTTAAATGGGAAGAAGCCCGCTGGTCCTGATGGAGTGGTCCCAAAACTTATAAAACCTTCTATCACTCTTCCTCTTACTCTCCTTTGTAATTAAAACCATGGAAACTGGATCAATCCCATTGTCCTGGAAAGCTGCAAACATGAATGCTATTTATAAAGGCAAGGGTGAGAAACATGATGTTTCTAATTATCGTCCATATTTCAGTTACCTCTTGCTTTAGCAAAATAATAGAAAAAGTATTTTTTTTAAATCTATATAACTATTTGCGAGAATATGAAATCATTACTAAGAACCAGTCAGGTTTTATTCCAGGAGATTCAACTGTGAATGAACATCTTTCGATATATCATATGATTACGGATTCCCTTGATAAAGGACGACAAATCCGCTCTGTATTCTGTGACATAGGTAAAGCGTTCATGGCATGAAGGGTTATTATACAAACTAGAATCCTATGGTATTAAAGGAAACTTGCTAAGTTGGTTTAAAAATTACTTGTCAGATAGAAAACAACATGTTTTAACCGAGGGTATTTTCTCAACTTATAAATCTGTAAACGCTTGAGTTCCACCAGGATCTGTTTTAGGTCCCTTTTTATTTCTTTTATATATTAACGATATTGCCGATATTGTTACTAGTGACATAAAATTGTTTGCTGATGATACATCCTTAAGTGACATAAATGAAAATAACAATATTGAAATAGCTAATAAAATTTCAGAAAAGCTTTCAAATATTAGTACTTGGGGTAAACAGTGGGATATTAATTTCAACACTTCAAAAACTGTATCAATGATATTTACTAGGAAAAGAGACATACTACATCCAGATATATTTTTAACAATAGCCCAGTTCAATCCTTGCTACTCACAAACATCTAGGTGTTATTTTATCTGAAGATGGTAAATGAATTCACCATGTAAATTATATATATGAAAAAGCGTTTAAAAGGGTAATAAATTGTATAAAGAACTTGTCTGGGAATCTCTCTCAGATAGACGACAAAAACAAAATGTTCAAGATACTTCATGGCATGGCCCCGCAACATCTGAAAGATATAGTGCAACCGTTTATATATCACAGTGAAAATGAAAGATATCCTTTAAGGACGAGTAGATATTTCAACACTCCAATATGTAGAACAGTTAGCTATTATAGTAGCTATTTTCCAAGTACATTTAGGGAATTCAACTCATTCTCTCTTAATTTTGATTGATCCAATGTAAACTCTCTATCACAATTTAAAGCTCTACTCTTCAAAAATAATGAAACTATCTAGGCTACAACGAAAACGTTTGCAAATGATGGCAGTCGAAATATAAATATAATTATGTGTCAACTTAGAAATGAAGCCAGCAATGTGATGAAGAAACTAATGCATTTGTACTACAATGTATATCAGAGTACATTATTAACACTAAAAGATTTGTTTAATCATAACTATACCTTGTACGGTGGGGGACATGAATTGTTTATATGTTCATATACCATACCGAAGTTGTAAGGAGAAGGCTTATATAGGCTTTGCCTGATGCCCTATCCCTTTGCCTGCTGCCCTATCCCTTTGCCTGATGCCCTATCCCTTTGCCTGCTGCCCTATCCCTTTGCCTGATGCCCTATCCCTTTGCCTGATGCCCTATCCCTTTGCATATTTTTTGCAAGAACATTTGTAGAAATGAAAACAATATTTGCTTATAGACGTAAAGATCGACTGGTGCTGGCTTATAGACGAAAACATCGACTGGTGCTGGCTTATAGACGAAAACATCGGATGGTGCTGGCTTATAGACGAAAACATCGGATGGTGCTGGCTTTATAGCTGTAGGATCGACTGGTACTGGCTTTATAGCTTTAAGATCGACTGGTACTGGCTTTTAGGCGGTAACATCGACTGGTACTGGCTGTATAGCTGTAAGATTGAATGGTACTGGCTTTATAGCTGTAAGATCGACTGGTACTGGCTTTATAGCTGTAAGATCGACTGGTACTGGCTTTATAGCTGTAAGATCGACTGGTACTGGCTTTATAGCTGTAAGATCGACTGGTACTGGCTTTATAGCTGTAAGATCGACTGGTACTGGCTGTATAGCTGTAAGATCGACTGGTACTGGCTTTATAGCTGTAAGATCGACTGGTACTGGCTTTATAGCTGTAAGATCGACTGGTACTGGCTTTATAGCTGTAAGATCGACTGGTACTGGCTTTATAGCTGTAAGATCGACTGGTACTGGCTTTATAGCTGTAAGATCGACTGGTACTGGCTTTATAGCTGTAAGATCGACTGGTACTGGCTTTATAGCTGTAAGATCGACTGGTACTGGCTTTATAGCTGTAAGATCGACTGGTACTGGCTTTATAGCTGTAAGATCGACTGGTACTGGCTTTATAGCTGTAAGATCGACTGGTACTGGCTTTATAGCTGTAAGATCGACTGGTACTGGCTTTATAGCTGTAAGATCGACTGGTACTGGCTTTATAGCTGTAAGATCGACTGGTACTGGCTTTATAGCTGTAAGATCGACTGGTACTGGCTTTATAGCTGTAAGATCGACTGGTACTGGCTTTATAGCTGTAAGATCGACTGGTACTGGCTTTATAGCTGTAAGATCGACTGGTACTGGCTGTATAGCTGTAAGATCGACTGGTACTGGCTTTATAGCTGTAAGATCGACTGGTACTGGCTTTATAGCTGTAAGATCGACTGGTACTGGCTTTATAGCTGTAAGATCGACTGGTACTGGCTTTATAGCTGTAAGATCGACTGGTACTGGCTTTATAGCTGTAAGATCGACTGGTACTGGCTTTATAGCTGTAAGATCGACTGGTACTGGCTTTATAGCTGTAAGATCGACTGGTACTGGCTTTATAGCTGTAAGATCGACTGGTACTGGCTTTATAGCTGTAAGATCGACTGGTACTGGCTTTATAGCTGTAAGATCGACTGGTACTGGCTTTATAGCTGTAAGATCGACTGGTACTGGCTTTATAGCTGTAAGATCGACTGGTACTGGCTTTATAGCTGTAAGATCGACTGGTACTGGCTTTATAGCTGTAAGATCGACTGGTACTGGCTTTATAGCTGTAAGATCGACTGGTACTGGCTTTATAGCTGTAAGATCGACTGGTACTGGCTTTATAGCTGTAAGATCGACTGGTACTGGCTTTATAGCTGTAAGATCGACTGGTACTGGCTTTATAGCTGTAAGATCGACTGGTACTGGCTTTATAGCTGTAAGATCGACTGGTACTGGCTTTATAGCTGTAAGATCGACTGGTACTGGCTTTATAGCTGTAAGATCGACTGGTACTGGCTTTATAGCTGTAAGATCGACTGGTACTGGCTTTATAGCTGTAAGATCGACTGGTACTGGCTTTATAGCTGTAAGATCGACTGGTACTGGCTTTATAGCTGTAAGATCGACTGGTACTGGCTTTATAGCTGTAAGATCGACTGGTACTGGCTTTATAGCTGTAAGATCGACTGGTACTGGCTTTATAGCTGTAAGATCGACTGGTACTGGCTTTATAGCTGTAAGATCGACTGGTACTGGCTTTATAGCTGTAAGATCGACTGGTACTGGCTGTATAGCTGTAAGATCGACTGGTACTGGCTGTATAGCTGTAAGATCGACTGGTACTGGCTTTTAGCTGTAAGATCGACTGGTACTGACTTTATAGCTTTAAGAACGACTGGTACTGGCTGTATAGCTGTAAGATCGACTGGTACTGACTTTATAGCTGTAAGATCGACTGATACTGGCTTTATAGCTGTAAGATCGACTGGTACTGGCTTTATAGCTGTAAGATCGACTGGTACTGGCTGTATAGCTGTAAGATCGACTGGTACTGGCTTTTAGGAGGGAACATCGACTGGTGCTGGCTTTTAGGCGGGAACATCGACTGGTGCAGGCTTTTAGGCGGTAAGATCGACTGGTGCAGGCTTTTAGGCGGTAACATCGACTGGTGCTGGCTTTTAGGCGGAACGATCGATTTTTATGGCACGTGGGCGAAAAGGTTGACTGTCTTTAATCATACGCGGTAAGGTCGATAAAGTGTTCAAAATGAAATAGAAATTTTATAAAGAAAACTACAGGCCAGGGTCCTGTGGGGTTCTTAATTCCCCCAGATAAACCCCGTGGATTCGCCACCGTCAACTGTCCTGTCTGCCTGGCGGACACGCTGGCGGCGGAAACATCGACGGTACCTTCTTCTGAATCTTGTCAATGGAACTAGTTTGCTCCGCTAGTCTCTCAGGGTGCTACACTTACTGGATCCATCTGATTTAACTTAACAACAACCGAATCAGATCATACTTTGAATCGGTTGGTCCTCCAAATGTTACACTCATCGAACTGGACAACCGTTAGAAACTCTTCATAAACAGGTTTGATCCTCGCGCTTGTCTCCAGTTCAGTGCAATCGTCAAGGTTCTTTCAGGGCAACATGTCTTGTGAATGTTACGTATCCAACGGAAGTGCTCTTGTTCCTGTCAGGGCCATATTTACTACTCGTGGCAAAATTCTATGATGATATAACACATGGAATTTAGGACATTTATCATTATGTCTCTTTCTAAAATGACTCTCCCCAAGATAACAAGTAATTTCAGTAGATGTCCTCGATGTTGAATGCTCCTAAAGGTTATTCAGTGAGAGGATTACTGTCCTGAACAAGGACTGGACACCAATAAAGTGGAAAGGTTTTAATCCGACCGTTAGGGGTAAGTGATGTATACGTGTCCGCTTTGAGTCAATTGTATGGCAAGCCAAGTTGTCATTTATGCATGGAGCAATGTTG
>NW_018408587.1:0-6266 GCF_002113885.1 Mizuhopecten yessoensis
TCTAATCTATATGGTCCAAATAATGTTCTAATGAAATGACATATTGGTATTTGGTAAACTCATCACTTATAAATAAATCACTCTATAAGTCTAGAACTTTGCAAGAATCTTTGAGAGTTCAACTTAGCGTAACGGTTTATTCACAGCATCCATACGCCGTATGCAAAAGGTTAACGCTGATGTCCTGATCTCGCACAGCTATTACAAACTAAATCAGTATATGATAGAAATAAATCACGACATAGTAATGAAATTTAATCTGAGTCAGCGTCTGTGCTGTGAAATTTATCCTTTTGACATGATGTGTGCTTCGTTGATAAAGAAGTAGTGACTGGCAGACCGGAAGCAGATCTGTTTTCCACATGCAATATAGCGGCAAGTTTTTTTTTTATCACATAACATATTATTTTCAACTACACATTGTAATTAGCTGTGCTCTAGTGAGATGTGTTCTTGTGCAGATACCACAAAAGATCATACTTGTATTGAAAATCACAAGCTGTTTGAGTACACAAGGTGGAATTAATTGTTTTGTTTGTAAAACATTATTGATGGGTCGCTAGGACCCCTGTCCCAATTTGCAAGCTGAAAATCGCTGTGTAAACAACTTGTCCATTCAACGTGTCAAACCTTACCTATGGTTTTTAATTACACACTTGTAATTAGCTTTGCTGTAGTGAGATGTGTTCTTGTCAATATATTGTGTTCTTGATGTCAATATCTGAACAAAATGACCGCTGAATACAGGTTGAGATAACATCCTGGGCCGAAGTTGTGTAACCACTGGCTGCATTACATAGGTGGCTGCTTATTTCAGGTTCATTATATATTTTTTTCTATCGGGCGGACCACAGCCTGACCACATAAAGGAAATGGCTGCTTATTTCAGTTGACCGCTCAAACAGGTTTGACTGTATATATAGTTGCAACTACCATATCATTCTATTTAAAATCTGAGCCACAGTTGTCCTGTTATCAACAAAACAAAATATGATATTTTAACGAATCTCCAACTTCACCCCTTCATTTAAAACTGATAACTAAAATATTTAAAAACAAACTATTACTGACAAAATCACCACGCCAGAGGGTATTCAATGCTCCATTGCACATTATTGGTAGCTTTATCATTTAAAAGGTCGTCTTTTTGTTGGAGTGTTTGTGTAGCTGTAACGGGATTGAACGGTCTGTAAAACTCACGTAAGTATCTAGTTCTTTACCCCTTTGTTTCTGTGCATCTTTGTTATTTCTGGCAGTTTTTAAGGGTCAAATGTTCTCTTAATTGGTTGCGTCTCAACACGTTATATTAGGGTGTACAATGTAGTTTACATTCCATTTAGTCATATTTTCTTAATAATGAAATGTTTATTCACGGTGGAAGAGCATTGCAACCTCTATTCCTGAAGTTCTAAACAACATTTGAAATAATGAGCGCACTATAAAAAAGGCTTAAAGTTTTAGAACCTTGCAGCAAGTACCTTTGATTTTGTAACTTCTGTACCACTTCTAGAATCTTGTTAACGTAAATATATAATTAAGGTAACATTTTCATCACAAATGAAAGAGATAATATTGCATTGTTACACGTAATTCACCAACAAGAAATAGGAATAACAGTGTAAAACATTTCTTTTTGGCGGTCGTATGAGATGTCATACAACTCATAATAATGTTCACCCTCTAACCCTCCCCGTCTATTTATCGATATTCACATCCCTAATCATTTGTTGTAACGTAAGCAGTGAATATGATTGATAATAACCATGAAAACTTACTTAGGAATGTGTCCATCCGTAATTCTCCGTTTTACTTTCACCAAACTGTTAAATCACTACACTATAATATACCACTTTAAAATATTTCAGAAATTATGGACATCCACAATAGAATGAAGCTGTTTCTAATGATTCTGACTCTGACAGTTCTGCTTTATATAATATTTGTTCAACTCTACAAGTAGTTATACGATAGAGCAGTCGGTCCTCTTTGGTACCAAATACCAAAAACACGCGATGTCGAAAATCAACACCGCTCTCTACGTAATTTGTCCTTTTCTAAGAAAAGAAAAGGAGAAAGAAATGATGATTTAGATAAAACATTGCAGTTTTTATCACCACAACACTGGTTTAATGACTGGATAGGAAATAATTGGGATACATCGCATCCGTTCAGGAATTGTCCAGTATCTAACTGTGTATTAACAAAGCAACGTCAGTTCATGGATAAGGCCGACTCAGTTATATTTAGAGCAACCAATAAGGAAGGATGTTTTAGAGGATGTATGAAGAAAATGAAACGTGGGCAGGTGTGGACCATATTCGAACACGAACCTCCCACAAGATTTGGCCGCTATCGTGATTTGAATAAACCTTGCCATCGTAATTTGTTTAATTGGACGATTACGTATCGTCGTTACTCTGATTTCACGTTTGTGCACTGCCGATTTTCAAAGGTCTTCTCCCCTTCAATGAAAGTGTAATAGATATCATACTTAAAGGCAAGACAAAGACAGCCGTAGGCTTCATCAGTCATTGTCCCGTTCAATCTCGCAGGAACGATTATATAACCAAACTCCGTAAATACGGTATTGACGTTGACATATACGGAAAGTGGTGGAACTCTTCATTTTGATTCAGGAGGTAACGTACTCAATATGGCATGGAATTTGAAGCCGGTTGCGGGACTGAAAAGAGACTGCTTTGATGTGCTGGACAGTAGGTACAAGTTCTATTTATCTTTTGAGAATAGTTTGTGTGATGACTACGTCACAGAAAAGTCACTTCATCTTGTATTACGTCACAACATTGTTCCAATTATTAGAGATGCGTCCAATCGTACCTTGTTCAGTCCCCCGAAATCTTACCTGGATACCAAGGACTTTCGTGACGTCAAGTTGCTAGCAACACGCATTAAATCCATGAGCAATAATTTTGACGAGTACAAGAAATACTTTCTCTGGAAGAAATACTTCTCCCCTGAAACAACTGATGGAGTGTTGCAGTCAATCTTGTGTAATATTTGTAAACGTCTACACAACCAACACAAATATAAGAGAATCTACAGAAACATGGGTGGCGGATTTTCTATTTTCACGAGGAAAGGAATCTTCGATTTGTCATGAACCGGCTGACTTTTAATGCGATTTCAGATTAGAATAAAAGACACGTTTCTAGAAATATGCCAATGCAACTTAATGTGATTTAATATGAATTGTTGACTTTAATCGATATAAAAAACGAGCTTGTTTCAAGGCTTTAATATCAATGAAAACCTCTTAAAATCCTTTAGGTCATCACATTATATTTGAACTTAACATTGTTGATTATAACTTTCTTTGGATTGATCAACGGGAACGTCAACAGTATGCATATGAAAACCAAATTTCAAAATTATTATAGATTCTGAACAAGAAGAAAGTTCGGTCGCTTGGTATTTAAATAAGTTATAATAAATAAATATTCTTATATATATTGAGGTTATGTTTTTAATGAACACTTAATTGAAGCAAAACCAGTTGTGGGATACTGATGAGTTGTATTGTATGTCACTGTTAGAGTCATTTTGATATTGCCGTGACATAGTTTACAGCATGTCATTAAGAGCCTTATTCTGCGCGAATTTCATATCCTGTCATTTCATATCCCGTCACGGCAAAGAAACTGATAAACCCCAGAACAAAACCGCGTTTAATAAAGTAATTAATATGGTTTAATTCCAGTTTATAACATATAATTATTTAAGACATTTAGTAATAAGTTCCTTTGAAAGAATTCTAATGTTGACATACAAGTCTTTTACTCACAAGATAAACAAGACTTTCCGGCGTTAATAATGAATCCTTTATACACTTTTTTCAATAACAATTTTGTTTATTATCTTTGTTTTTTGTTTCATTTTAACCCTATTGTCATTCTATAGAGCTGAAAGTAATTAGCAAGTATTGAGGTATATTTAATAAAGGGATATGGAAATGTAAGACCAAAAATCTCTCCAATCAGATCTTCTGGAAGTCATACAGCTATGGTATATCGAGATAGGACTCTGCGTATCAGTACTTAATTTCATATATTGTAGTGATCGTATATTAAGTAGCTATGTTTAATTTATAGGAAAAAAGGATGAAAAATGTGATTTCAAAACATCCAAAATAAGCGGTAACCAATTCCTAATTTAGTATTGCATGAATTAAAAAACGTCGTAATGCAGAAAACCGATCCAATGAGAGAGATAAGGAGGACGATACTCTGCTTTTTCAGGGTCTGTATTACTAAAGTAGGAAACAGAGTCCGCAATACCAATCCTAGACCATATAATGATCCAATGCTGGGCAGGTTGAGTTGGGCAAAAGTGTAAGTGATCATGACCTTACACAAGAACCAAACAACATTCACCGCATTGCCGTAGATTCAATCCTAATTTATAGGCTGTAACGATCACTAATTGTGCCGTGCTGTTTTGATTCATATTTCTAAGTACATCAGTTTGAAAACGAATTTAACAGATAACACCATCAAAGCTTTAGTAATGTCACTGTAGAAATAATCCAAGCCCGAGGAGCTCAACCCGTACCGTAACACTTGTCTTACAGGACTAACTGGGACTGTTATATTGCGGTACAAAACTGTATTATATCTTTACTTCAATCACGACTCCATACCTACCTTCAAGATATAAACTAATGTAGGCAGTAAGGGCGCGATAAAATATCAACAGACTGACCACCTTCCGATCTCCCTCTTCACCCCTGTTTACAGGTAATATTATTAACTTACAAACTGATTTACTGCAGGAAATTGGGATCAATTGGTTACTGGCGTTTTAAATCACCTGTTCATTAATATTGAAATGTTTAGAATAAATAAACAGAAAGATAAAATAGAACTTTTGGTTGTCTAACCCGAGGCTTTGGAGAGACTTAGACAACTACATGTTCTCACCGAGGGTTGGAATGTCATAAACCCACGGGTTATAATGACATTGTCCCGGCAATAAAGGCTGCTGTGTTATTTTGAATTGTTCTCCCTTTATCAACAGGGGTACGATTTCATACTTGAATATAAATGCATAATCAATCAAATACAAAGGCGTTTTGGTAATTAATTTCTAGAAATGATGAATTTGTTTTTGTTTGGCTGCATACGTTTCCCCATTGGTTTTGCGCTAGCAGACAACCAATTGTACCGAAATCTACACGTAGATCTACTGGTAATTAAAATCTGCATTGCAATGTATTCTAATCGATATGGTTTAAATAATGTTCTAATGAAATGATATATTTGTATTTAGTAAACACATCACTTATAAATAAATCACTCAATAAGTCTAGATCTTTGCAAGAATCTTTGAGCGTTCAACTTAGCGTAACGGTTTATTCACAGCACCCATACGCCGTATGCAAAAGGTTAACGCTGATGTCCTGATCTCGCACAGCTATTACAAACTAAATCAGTATAAATAGAAAAAAATCACGACACAGTAATGAAATTTAATCTGAGTCAGCGTCTGTGCTGTGAAATTTATCCTTTTGACATGATGTGTGCTTCGTTGATAAAGAAATAGTGACTGGCAGACCGGAAGTAGATCTGTTTTCCGCATGCAATATAGCGGCAAGGTTTTTTTTCTATCACATAACATATTATTTTCAATTACACATTGTAATTAGCTTTGCTCTTGTCAGACGTGTTCTTGTGCAGATACCACAAAAGATCATACTTGTTTTTAAAATCACAAGCTGTTTGAGTACACAAGGTGGGATTAATTGTTTTGTTTGTAAAACATTGTTGATGGGTCGGTAGGACCTGCCCCAATTTGCAAGCTGAAAATCGCTGTGTAAACAACTTGTCAATTCAACGTGTCAAACCTTACCTATGGTTTTTAATTACACATTGTAATTAGCTTTGCTGTAGTGAGATGTGTTCTTGTCAATATATTGTGTTCTTCTTGATGTCAATATCTGAACAAAATGACCGCTGAATACAGGTTGAGATAACATCCCGGGCCAGAGTTTTGTGACCACTGGCCGCATTAGACAGGTGGCTGCTTATCTTAGGTTCATTATATAGTTTTTTTATCGAGCGGAACACAGCCTGACCACATAAGGGAAGTGGCTGCTTATTTCAGGTGACCGCTCAAGCAGGTTTGACTGTATATATAGTTGCAACTACCATATCAATCTATTTAAAATCTGAGCCACAGTTTTCCTGTTATCAACAAAACAAAAAATGATATTTTGCCGAATCTTCAACTTCACCCCTTCATTTAAAACT
>NW_018408587.1:10124-11183 GCF_002113885.1 Mizuhopecten yessoensis
TACGTAATGTCACAGGGAAATATTGATTGTATTCACCAACAAGAAAAAGGAAAAAATTGTAAAACATCTATTTTTGGCGGTCGTATGAAATGCCATACAACTTATACTAATGTTCATCCTCTAATTATCCCCGTCTATTTTTCGATCTACACATTCCCGATCATTTGTTGTAACGTAAGCAGTGAATATGATTGATAATAACCCCGAAAACTTACTTATGAATGTGTCCATCCGTGATTCTCCCTTTTAATTTCACCAACTGTTAAATCACTACACTATAATATACCACTTTAAAATATTTCAGAAATTATGGACATCCACAATAGAATGAAGCTGTTTCTAATGATTCTGACTCTGACAGTTCTGCTTTATATAATATTTGTTCAACTCCACATGCTGTTATACGATAGAGCAGTCGGTCCTCGTTGGTTCCAAGTACCAAAAACACGCGATGACGAAAATCAACACCGCTCTCTACGTAATGTGTCCTTTTCTAAGAAAAGAAAAGGAGAAAGAAATGATAATTTAGCTAAAACATTGCTGTTTTTATCACCACAACACTGGTTTGATGACTGGATCGGAAATAAATGGAATACATCGCATCCGTTCAGCAATTGTCCA
Organism: Mizuhopecten yessoensis; assembly: GCF_002113885.1. Taxonomy (NCBI): domain Eukaryota; kingdom Metazoa; phylum Mollusca; class Bivalvia; order Pectinida; family Pectinidae; genus Mizuhopecten; species Mizuhopecten yessoensis. The sequence continues at coordinate 10,746 of NW_018408587.1, forward strand.
ATATCGAACTGTGTATTAACAAAGCAACGTCAGTACATGGATAAGGCCGACGCAGTTATATTTAGAGCAACCCTTATGGGAGGATGTTTAAGAGAATGTATGAAAAAAATGAAACAAGGGCAGGTGTGGATCATATTCGAACACTAACCTCCCACAAGATTTGGCCGTTATCGTGATTTGAATAAACCTAGCCATCGTAATATGTTTAATTGGACGACTATGTATCGCCGTGACTCGGATTTCACGTTTGTGCACGGCCGATTCTCAAAGGTCTCCTCCCCCTACAATGAAAGTGCAATAGATATGATACTTAAAGGCAAGACAAAGACAGCCGTAAGCTTCATTAGTCATTGTCCCATTCAATCTCGCAGGAATGATTATATAACCAAACTCCGTAAATACGGTATTGACGTTGACATATACGGAAAGTGTGGAACT
>NW_018408587.1:14899-67900 GCF_002113885.1 Mizuhopecten yessoensis
TTTTTTGTCACAATCATGCCATGAATGTATTCTTTACGGTGACCATCATTTGATTAGATTTTCATTAATATTTTACATAACATGCACATTTTATCAACACTTAGACAGCTTCTGAAAGGTACAACTTTGAGGAGCCATAAAAAACAAACCAAGTGACCTAAATCTTTATACTTTATAGATTTGTGACCACAACGGCATGGGCAATGCACCACCAACAGGAAATTTGAATCAGAGAAGGGGTCGTTTTGGAAACCGGCCCTTTCAAAATTATTAGAGATTCTGAACAAAAATAAAGTTCGGTCGCTTGGTATTTAAATAAGGTATAATATATCAATATTCTTATTTATATTGAGGTTATTTTTTTTAATAAATCACTAATTAAAGCAAATTAGTTGTGGGATACTGATGAGTTGTAGTGTATGTCACTGTTACAATCATTTTGATATTGCCGTGACATAGTTTACAGCATGCCATTAAGAGCCTTACTCTGCGCGAATTTCATATACGTCACGGCAAAAAAAACTCTGATAAACTCCAGAAAAAACCCGTTTAATAAGGTGCTTTGGGCATGGTTTAATTCCAGTTTATAACATATAATTATTTAAGACATTTAGTAATAAGTTCCTTTGTAAGAATTCAAATGTTGACATACAAGTTTTTTACTCACAAGATAAACAACACTTTCCGGCGTTATTAATGAATCATTTATAAACTTTTTCCCATAACAATTTTGTTTATTATCATTTCTTTTGTTTCATTTTAACCCTTTTGTCATTTTATAGAGCCGAAAGTAATTAGCAAGTATTGAGGTAAATTGCATAAAGGGATATGAAAATGTAAGACCAGAAATCTTTCCAATCAGATCTTCCGGAAGTCAGACAGCTATGGTATATCGAGATAGGACTCTGCGTATCAGTAATTAATTTCATATATTGTAGTGATCGTATATTAAGTAGCTATGTTTAATTTATAAGAAGAAAAGCATGAAAAATCTGATTACAAAACATCCAAAATAAGCGGTAACCAATTCCTAATTTGATATTGCATGAATTAAAAAACGTCGTAATACAGACAACCGATCCAATGAGAGAGATAAGGCGGACGAGACTCTGCTTGTTCAGGGTCTGTATTGCTAAAGTAGGAAACAGAGTCCGATATACCAATCCTAGACCATATAATGATCCAATGCTGGGCAGGTTGAGTTGGGCAAAAGTGTAAGTGATCATGACCTTACACAAGGACCAAACAACATTCACCGCATTGCCGTAGATTCAATCCTAATTTATAGGCTGTAACGATCACTAATTGTGCCGTGCTGTCTTGATATTTCTAAGTACATCAGTTTCAAAACGACTTTAACAGAGGATACCATCAAAGCTTTAGTATTGTCACTGTATAAATAATCCAAGCCCGAGGAGCCCAAACGTACCGTAACACTTGTCTTACAGGACTAACTGGTACTGGTACATTGCGGTTCCTAAATGTACTATATCTTTACTTTAATCACGACTCCATACCTACCTTCAAGATATTAACTAATGTAGGCAGTAAGGGCGCGATAAAATATCAACATGAACCTTACACTGCAAGGATGGAAACTATCGTATGAAATGTAGCAATGTTACCGTGAAATACACATATTTATGTTGTGCATGTATGTGAGGAAATGCTGCAAGTTCGTGTACACATTTGGGAAAAACTAGACACCTTTTGACCCATGCCATATGATCGAATTGTACAACTGATGAGGGTCCCTTAAATTATTGTTTATCTTCACTAGGCTAAAGACCAATAACTAGGTCAAATGTGTTCTTCATCACGTTAAAAATGCTTGTGCTTATCAACCCGAACGTACTTAATCATTAACACATTAAATAACATCTAATATGACAATTAAAGACTTTCTCGTGTCCAAATAACCAATAATTCAACTAAGCAAACGTCAATAATTGAAAAATGTATTTTTTGTAAGAAAGTACAGCATAACCTATCCAATGCAATACAACCTAACCAACCACAGTTGCTTGAAACGTTCGGCTCAATCCCCATTCTAATCTAGTGTCTGGAGAAAGGTTCGGCTCAATCCCCATTCTAATCTAGTGTCTGGTGAAACCTTCGGCTCTGTCCCCATTCTAAGCTAGTGTCTGGGGAAACGTTCGGCTCAATCCCCATTCTAATCTAGTGTCTGGGGAAACGTTCGGCTCAATCCCCATTCTAATCTAGTGCCTGGGGAAACGTTCGGCTCAATCCCCATTCTAATCTAGTATCTGGGGAAACGTTCGGCTCTATCCCCATTCTAATCTAGTGTCTGGGGAAACGTTCGGCTCTATCCCCATTCTTATCTAGTGTCTGGAGAAACGTTTGGCTCTATTTCCATTCTAATCTAGTGTCTGGAGAAACGTTCGGCTCTATCCCCATTCAATCTAGTGTCTTGGGGAAACGTTCGGCTCTATCCCCATTCTAATCTAGTGTCTGGAGAAACGTTCGGCTCTATCCACATTCTAATCTAATGTCTGGAGAAACGTTCGGCTCTATCCCCATTCTAATCTAGTGTCTTGAGAAACGTTCGGCTCTATCCCCATTCTAATCTAGTGTCTGGGGAAACGTTCGGCTCTATCCCCATTCTAATCTAGCGTCTGGAGAAACGTTTGGCTCTATCCCCATTCTAATCTAGTGTCTGGTGAAACGTTCGACTCTATCCCCATTCTAATTTAGTTTCTAGAGAAACGATCGGCTCTATCCCCATTCTAATCTAGTGTCTGGAGAAATGTTCGGCTCTATCCCCATTCTAATCTAGTGTCTGGAGAAAGATTCGGCTCTATCCCCATTCTAATCTAGTGTCTGGGGCAACGTTCGGCTCTATCCCCATTCTAATCTAGCGTCTGGAGAAACGTTTGGCTCTATCCCCATTCTAATCTAGTGTCTGGAGAAACGTTCGGCTCTATCCACATTCTAATCTAATGTCTGGAGAAACGTTCGGCTCTATCCCCATTCTAATCTAGCGTCTGGAGAAACGTTTGGCTCTATCCCCATTCTAATCTAGTGTCTGGAGAAACGTTCGGCTCTATCCCCATTCTAATCTAGTGTCTGGGGAAGCCTAGTCTTAGTCGACCACCAAGGAGATGTGTACTATATACCGTTAAGATAAATAGTAATTGCTGATATTTTGCAAATATATATTTTCTTTCAAAAAACACTTCCTAGGATTTAGAATTGGAAAAGCTGTTTGAGAGATGAATCAATGCTAGAATGGTGGTAAATAGCATTTATAGAAAGTTAATGTCTAACCGAGGCTCTGAAGAGGGTTAGACAATCAACCTACTACACCCCTTTACCTGGAATTCCCTAATCGAGGCTCTGAAGAGGGTAAGACAATCAACCTACTACACCCCTTTATCTGGCATTCCCTAACCGAGGCTCTGAAGAGGGTAAGACAATCAACCTACTACACCCCCTTTACCTGGCATTCCCTAACCGAGGCTTTGAAGAGGGTAAGATAATCAACCTACTACACCCCTTTACCTGGCATTCCCTAACCGAGGCTTTGAAGAGGGTAAGATAATCAACCTACTACACCCCTTTACCCGGCATTCCCTAACCGAGGCTCTGAAGAGGGTAAGACTATCAACCTACTACACCCCTTTACCTGGCATTCCCTAACCGAGGCTCTGAAGAAGGTAAGACAATCAACCTACTACACCCCCTTTACCTGGCATTCCCTAACAGAGGCTCTGAAGAGGGTAAGATAATCAACCTACTACACCCCTTTATCTGGCATTCCCTAAACGAGGCTCTGAAGAGGGTAAGACAATCAACCTACAACACCCCTTTACCTGGAATTCCCTTACCGAGGCTCTGAAAAGGGTAAGACAATCAACCTTCTACACCCCTATACCTGGCATTCCATCACTGATGTTCACATCCAATATCTTATCCCCAAAAACATAGAAATGTCAGTTCTTTCATAACAATGCAGAAACGTTTCGTATGCACTCTCTGTATATGTACAGTGATCATACATATTCAGATATATATCTACATGTAAGTGATACACACATGTTATACTCACACAAGTATATTGCTTGTGTTAAACCACATATAATCATATAAAAGCACACATTAAAAAAAAGGTTAGCACATTGCGGCATGAGTATACCCACAGATACATAAATAAACCCGGTTTAAATAGTACATCTTGTCTTCAAGCAAAACCAAAAGCGAATGTGACCTTTGATATCTTCCCTTTGTGACCCTTGTTTTAATAAACTTCCAGTTTGATTTTAATCCTTGTGTATTGACAATTTGGTACCATTTTGTCTATTTTCCGCATGGGAATGTTTCCAGTGAGTTTTAATTGCCATTCTTTGGGAATAGATTATTTACCTGTACTTACCTATGAACTGAAGTACCTGGTGTGCTGTTATTCAGGTTGGTCGTCCCGAGAAAGATTTTCTGAATAAAGTCGTTGACAGCATACATCATTTGTATTATACCGTCACCCAGGGAAAAAGCTGTTTATATTGATATCGGATCGGCACTTATAATTTTGTTTCGTATTAATTGTGTATAAAGAGATACAAAGGTTACAACAAGGCATGAGACAAATAAGCTTGGACAAATTGTCAAAAGAATGGTTAGCTTCACGATTCGTTTTTAAGAATTGATATTTGAGGAATACAACCTGAGTCCCTTTAATGAATAAAGCTTAAACACGATTGACATTTGACTTGACCTGCTCGTTATGCTGATTGGCTTTGCTGGTCCCCATGACTTGCTATAATGCGGTAAGTTTTACTACATTCTGTCTTAATAAAACACGAGTAATCATAACAGGCTCGTTTCACACAATTCTCTTTTGACCATTAACATGCTGACTTTGTGTGATTTTGTATGCTTTTGCCATCATTCAAAGAAATATAAGCATTTACTTACACAACACAAACCTAGGTCGTTTCACATATTTTGAAATTACCAAGTTAAAATTATTCATGTTTTAATTTGTTCAAAGATCATAATAACAGTACGAACACCTCTTTGAAAAACAATTTAAAGCTAATTGAACATAATTTGGAAATAATGGATCTCGATTATTGATTATAAACAGCAAAACGGAGGTGTATTTTTCTATAAGAGATCCAATAAAATCGCGACCAGAAAATTTGTCCATGGTCTTCATCCAAATAAAAAAAAAACATTGTCATCAAAATTTGGTTTCTTTTTTATTTACGACCTATTAACAGTAATGGTCATTCAGGACCAACCAGATTTTGGCTGTGAGGAAAACTGGAATACCGAGAGATAAACCACCGACCTACGCCAGGTAAATGCCCGCGACCAAGGGGTTCAGGGCTTGTGAGCGTAGACTGCAAGACGCTTTAACCACTCAGCCATCAGGGCCCCAACTTCCATCAAGTAACAAAAAAACATGAGTTACCATTAAGAACCTGAAACGAATGAATAAGTACATAAATAACCGTCGGTTATACGCCTTAAAGCAAGTTTTAATAAAAAATATACCCCATATCTTTTGAATGTTCAAACTAACAAAACTCTGTACTATTTTAAAATTGACCCTATTTACTCAATATTTATCATTACCTATCATGGTCTAGTTGTTCCAAGAGATGGTAAGCGTGATCATTGTTTGATAACATTTTTCAACCTTTAATCATTTGCGTTAATCCACAAGATCAAAACCTGTATATATGCAATTTTACTCTACTTAATATTTTCTAGCAGGAAAATTTAAACTCATCAAATGGCTGAGTTTTAAAATTACACAAAAACTTAAAGTTTCGCTAATCACTGATTGTAAGTCACAAAGATATAAACACATTTTTCTATTTAAACCTGTCATGTTTCGATACCAACCGTCACTCGGGTAAGATTCTAGTATATTCATGAATGTAGGTGAATCTAATTTTTCACCTGTGCAACACATCCGCACACGTAAATAAACATTCAAACCACTGCTAAAATATTGATGTTATAAGAAAGTGCCGAGAAAAGGTGCCATCAAAGTAAACATAGAAGTTTCGAACCAAGAACTCTATCATTCTCGCCATTTTATCCACAGTAGTTTGACCTTTGCCGTGTTTTTCATAAAATGTGTGCTGATTTATCCTACAACAGTTTGTACCACCAATCACCGTTCTCAGAAATAAAAGCTCACAAGATATGAGAGCAAAGTTTTTATTTGTTTGAGGTGAAATAGGGTACATCTATAAAGTTTAAAAATCTGTTCGGATTGTAAAACAGACGAATGGATGTTTAAGATTGATCACTAGGCCTTTGATTTCTTCAAAATCCTCATTCGATTTATCTAACTTCTATAATATATATATTGTCATAAAAAGACTGTTACCCTGATTTAATGGTACACTGTACTTAGCATGGTAATGGCTAATGGCTTGGTTGAGCAACTAGAAAAAAAACAGCGAGTCTGATTAAACTTCATTTGGAACGATTGTGTACAGAATTGTTAATTGCCAATTCTTCATCTTTCGAAAAATTTAAAACAAAATTACAAAGAACATCTCCCTGATTATCATTTACAAACAAAGTGGCTAAAGACAAACACCAAAGGACTATATACAGTTTCGGCCTTTTTTGGCCCCCAAATCCATCGAAATTATAAATCTTCAATAGAATTTTCAAATGACGGTTTCTTTAATTTGAATACTTCCCCGTTACTATTATGTAAACATAATTTGTGTTTTCAAGTATGACTGCTATGATAACCAGTTAATATTTGCATAGGTTAACGAAATTTAAATATTCAGTCAATTTTGACAGGTTTTCAATTTGATATTAAGTTTGTTCAAGCATGCGCTCAATAGTTTCCAGGAGAAATACTATGCAAAATATGACAATATTAACTGAATGTTTCTTTTCTAATCTATGCAAGTTTGAACTTGGTACAGTGTACCATGGCAACACTTATTAAAGCTACAAATAAAGATGTTCAGGATAGTATTTGGGAATTATTCAAAATTAAAGAAACAGTCGATTGAAAGTTCATTGAAAGGTTTTGGATTTTGATGCATTTGGGGGCCAACACACGCCCAAACCATAAATAGTCCTTTCAAATGTATTGTTATACCCCCGCAATGAAGTTAGGGGGGGGGGGGTATACTGGAATCACCCTTTCTGGATGTCTGTCTGGATGTCGTCCGCAAAAAAAAAAAAAAAAAAAAAAAAAAAAATAACTTTTGAAGGAGTTATGCCCCTTTAACAAAAATATTATTTATCCTGCTAAATACGTTGAAGTATAACTCTCAAATAAACATAGCTTGGCGGAAGCGGGGGTATTAGTCAGACATCCTGGCGACAGCTCTAGTTGCTGCTGACATAGCATTGTGTAGTTCATCATGTAAAATTCGGGGTGTCTATCGAGATCAAGAAATACAGACTTGGATTTCCCTTTTGAATGATGAACATGACAGAGTAAATCCATTCAACCCTAAAGTCACATTTGAACTATGCCAAATCAACGAATGGGCGTGTCATGTTTAAATATGTAGGGAGGAATGAGTTAACCCAATCTGAAAGTAAATCCACGCTCTCGTACAACCCATCGTTAATCCACGCTCTCGTACAACCCATTGTTAATCCACGCTCTCGTACAGCCCATTGTTAATCCACGCTCTCGTACAACCCATTGTTAATCAACGCTCACGTACAGCCCATTATTAATCCACGCTCTCGTACAACCCATCGTTAATCCACGCTCTCGTACAACCCATTGTTAATCCACGCTCTCGTACAACCCATTGGTAATCCACGCTCTCGTACAACCCATTGTTAATCCACGCTCTCGTACAACCCATTGTTTGAATACGAACTGAAAAATACTTAGCATTGAGCTGTATAACAACAGAATGGTGTAGAATGCTAAAAGAAGTGTTATGCTGATGTCGTCTAAATTCATCTAAAATGCTGGGAATCAATAGGTTAGCATAGTAAATAGTATGACCGGTAGCACAGTGGATAAAATAGCCATTAGAAATACGAAGAAATATAACACCTGTTTGAAACTGTAGTTTATAGATTGAGTAAGACAAAAGATGCAAATATCTTACAGCACCAAGTAACTTGTTCATCCATTAAGGACCCGTCAGTGGTACTGATAACAGTGAAATAATGAGAAATCCAAAGTTTTCCACAACATATTGAAGGTATGGCGAACAGGTACCTACAATAAATTAACTCTAGCATTATAAATACAACTTTAAAATACAACAGATACATGTATTACATGTATGTACTCACTGGTTTATTATCACGATATAAACATTTTCGAGAAAAAGATAAAGGATGGCAGTTGTTGCACCTTGTAAATTGCCAAAATGAATTAAACTGCACTATACAACTGTTGCATCGCTGTAGGACTCAACGGGTGATGCCAGGGACCAAAACTGCGGAAGTCAAAATTGATATTAAATACAGTCGAACCGGAAAGTAAGGTTCATAAAACCCATAACGTTTATGAATTTATTGTTAATTTAAAATTTTAAATGAGCGAAGTGTTAACGTTATGAACACCCTCATTACTCAAAAGAGGTTACTTTGGCTATCGAGATCACGACAAACCTCAGAGACTAAGAAAACCTTGCATCTTTAAAGATGAACATTAACTACGCCATTCTATTCTGTAGAGATTACATTCTTATAAACTTGACTCCCCGCTTCAACGCCTCGGATCAATAACTACGGAAAGGTTTTGTACTTTATTCGCATTCAGCGACTGCTTTGATACCTATTAATAAAACACACATATCTGTACTTACCTTTGTTGTTTGTTGATATTACAATATGTTTATGTAGTAACGGCTTGCGGCATGACGTGCTTACTTTTGCATTGATATAAAATATAAATGACTGCTGTTGACGATGGCAATATATCATATTTCGATTTTGTATTGAATATGATCAAACAAGCTCAATTCTATGGTCAGCTTTTATGGTAGGTTTGTAATTATTAACACTGATGATCCGGAACAGCTGGTACATGCTTCACACTTGGATGATTTGTATCACTAGCCGTAGACAGTGAGACGTGAAAACACATGTAACATACACGCTACATCAGCTCCCTTTCGTTGTGTTCCTTTTGTTTTGTTGTATCATCAGCTCCCTTTCGTTGTGTTTCCTTTTGTTTGGTTGTATACTCAGCTCCCTTTCGTTGTGATTCTTTTGTTTGGTTGTATCATCAGCTCCATTTTGTTTTCTTTTTCTTTTGTTTGGTTGTATACTCAGCTCCCTTTCGTTGTGCTCCTTTTGTTTGGTTGTATCATCAGCTCCCTTTCGTTGTGTTCCTTTTGTTTTGTTGTATCGTCAGCTCCCTTTTCGTTGTTTCCTTTTGTTTTGTTGTATCATCAGCTCCCTTTCGTTTTGTTCCTTTTGTTTTGTTGTATCATCAGCTCCCATTCGTTAAGTTTCCTTTTGTTTGGTTGAGGAATTTGCAGGAGCTGCCTTATCAGGCGCTAACTACTAGTCATATGCCACCTGACTAATATCTTCATATGTGTGTATGCCTGTGTGTTTGCTGGAGATGTATTGTGTTCTGTTTGTAGTGTGACCGTGCTTCCTACGGTATCATTTATAGTGACACCTCACTTGAATGCTACAGCACATATACCGCAACACCCACCCCAGACCATTTTATACTCCACCTGGGTTGTTGGAGTTGTGTGGGCAGGAGAAAAACACTTTCTCTAATATTCCATGCGTACGGCGACTTCGGGGATCGAACCCCGGCCGCCTGCTTAGAAGGCCGGAGTGTTAACCACTCGACCAATTCCTTTTGTTTGGTAGTATACTCAGCTCCCTTTCGTTGTGTTCCTTTTGTTTGGTTGTATCATCAGCTCCCGTTCGTTGTGTTTCCTTTTGTTTGGTTGTATACTCAGCTCCCTTTCGTTGTGCTCCTTTTGTTTGGTTGTATCATCAGCTCCCTTTCGTTGTGCTCCTTTCGTTTGGTTGTATCACCAGCTCCCTTTCGTTGTGTTTCCTTTTGTTTGGTTGAGGAATTCGCAGAAGCTGCCTTATCAGCCGCTAACTACTAGTCATATGCCACCTGACTAATATCTTCATATATGTGTATGCCTGTGTGTGTACTGGAGATATAAAACCTCTTAGTTATGTTATAAGATTAATAAAAATACAATGTTATTAAGTAGTGCGTTATTTTCATCGACATACTTTTTTCATTTTTCGTAAATTGCATATTTTGTCGTCTGGTTAGCTCATCAGTTTCTTTTTTATGTCTTTCCGTTAGTTAAGTTGTCTCCTCTGGTCAGATTTTGCCGTCCCTGCTTTGTTCAGTTGTCATAACGACTTCTGTTTCGTTGCCCTTCTTTTTTTTCGCTATCTCCTCATCACCCTTTTCCTTGCATTGTTTTTGTTTAATTGTATAATCAGCTCCCTTTGTTTGTGTTTCCTTTTGATTTTTTGTATCATCAGCTCCCCTTCGTTAAGTTTCCTTTTGTTTTGTTGTATCATCAGCTCCCTTTTCGTTGTGTTTCCTTTTGTTTGATTATATCATCAGCTCCCTTTCGTTTTGTTTCCTTTACTTTGTTGTATCCTCGGCTTACTTTCGTTGTGTTTCCTTTTGTTTGGTTGTATACTCAGCTCCTTTTTGTTTGTGTTTCCTTTTGTTTGGTTGTATCATCAGCCCCCTTTTTCGTTGTGTTTCCTTTTGTTTGATTATATCATCAGCTCCCTTTCGTTTTGTTTCCTTTTGTTTTGTTGTATCATCAGCTCCCTATCGTTGTGTTTCCTTTTGTTTTGTTGTAACATCAGCTCCCTTTCGTTAAGTTTCCTTTTGTTTTGTTGTATCATCAGCTCCCTTTCGTTGTGTTCCTTTTGTTTTGTTGTAAATCATCAGCTCCCTTTCGTTACGTTTCTTTTTGTTTTGTTGTATCATCAGCTCCCTTTGTTTGTGTTTCCTTTGTTTTTTTGTATCACCAGATCAGCTCCCTTTCGTTGTGTTTCCTTTTGTTTGGTTGTATCATCAGCTCCCTTTGTTTGTGTTTCCTTTTGTGTTTTGTTGTATCATCAGCTCCCTTTCGTTTTGTTTCCTTTACTTTGTTGTATCCTCGGCTCACTTTCGTTGTGTTTCCTTTTGTTTTGTTGTATCATCAGCCCCCTTTTTCGTTGTGTTTCCTTTTGTTTGATTATATCATCAGCTCCCTTTCGTTTTGTTTCCTTTTGTTTTGTTGTATCATCAGCTCCCTTTCGTTGTGTTTCCTTTTGTTTTGTTGTAACATCAGCTCCCTTTCGTTAAGTTTCCTTTTGTTTTGTTGTATCATCAGCTCCCTTTCGTTGTGTTCCTTTTGTTTTGTTGTATCCTCAGCTCCCTTTCGTTGTGTTACCTTTACTTTGGTGTATCATCAGCTCCCTTTCGTTTTGTTCCTTTTGTTTTGTTGTATCATCAGCTCCCTTTCGTTGTGTTACCTTTACTTTGGTGTATCATCAGCTCCCTTTCGTTGTGTTACCTTTACTTTGGTGTATCATCAGCTCCCTTTCGTTTTGTTCCTTTTGTTTTGTTGTATCATCAGCTTCCTTTCGTTGTGTTTCTTTTTGTTTTGTTGTATCATCAGCTCCCTTTCGTTTTGCTCCTTTTGTTTTGTTGTATCCTCAGCTCCCTTTCGTTGTGTTACCTTTACTTTGGTGTATCATCAGCTCCCTTTCGTTTTGTTCCTTTTGTTTTGTTGTATCATCAGCTTCCTTTCGTTAAGTTTCTTTTTGTTTTGTTGTATCATCAGCTCCCTTTCGTTGTGTTACCTTTACTTTGGTGTATCATCAGCTCCCTTTCGTTATGTTCCTTTTGTTTTGTTGTATCATCAGCTTCCTTTCGTTAAGTTTCTTTTTGTTTTGTTGTATCATCAGCTCCCTTTCGTTGTGTTACCTTTACTTTGGTGTATCATCAGCTCCCTTTCGTTGTGTTCCTTTTGTTTTGTTGTATCATCAGCTTCCTTTCGTTAAGTTTCTTTTTGTTTTGTTGTATCATCAGCTCCCTTTCGTTGTGTTACCTTTACTTTGGTGTATCATCAGCTCCCTTTCGTTGTGTTCCTTTTGTTTTGTTGTATCATCAGCTTCCTTTCGTTAAGTTTCTTTTTGTTTTGTTGTATCATCAGCTCCCTTTCGTTGTGTTACCTTTACTTTGGTGTATCATCAGCTCCCTTTCGTTGTGTTCCTTTTGTTTTGTTGTATCATCAGCTTCCTTTCGTTAAGTTTCTTTTTGTTTTGTTGTATCATCAGCTCCCTTTCGTTGTGTTACCTTTACTTTGGTGTATCATCAGCTCCCTTTCGTTGTGTTCCTTTTGTTTTGTTGTATCATCAGCTTCCTTTCGTTAAGTTTCTTTTTGTTTTGTTGTATCATCAGCTCCCTTTCGTTGTGTTACCTTTACTTTGGTGTATCATCAGCTCCCTTTCGTTGTGTTACCTTTACTTTGGTGTATCATCAGCTCCCGTTCGTTGTGTTACCTTTACTTTGTTGTATCCTCATCTCCCTTTCGTTGTGCTCCTTTTGTTTGATTGTATACTCAGCTCCCTTTCGTTGTGTTCATTTTGCTTGGTTGTATACACAGCTCCCTTTCGTTGTGTTCCTTTTGTTTGATTGTATCATTAGCTCCCTTTCGTTGTGTTTCCTTTTGATTGGTTGTATCCTCAGTTCCCTTTCGTTGTGTTTCCTTTTATTTGGTCGTATCCTTAGATCCCTTTCGTTGTGTTTCCTTTTATTTGGTAGTATCCTCAACTTCTTTTTCGTTGTTAATCTTTGTATTTGGTTGCCTCCTCAGCTTCTTTTCGTTTTTGTTAAAACGCTTTTTTGATTGACCGATAGTTTCCTTTCTGTTGTCTTTCCATTTGTTGGGTTGACTTTTCAGCTCCCTTTTGTTTGGATGTTTTGCTCAGCTCGTTTTCCATGTATTACCTTATATTTAGTTGACTTCTCAGCTTATTTTTGTTTTGTTAAATTTTATTTGCTTTTCTTCTCTGTTTTCTCTATTGGTTTTTTGTTGGTTGTATCCTCGACTTTACATTTTCCTTGTATATATGTCCTGACAATTTTGTAACAAAATCATCAGGGGTAAATTCTGTAGAAATATTAAACATTTCCTATTTCAATAAAAACTCTTCAGATGTGTACAGCAAAACATAAAACAGTAGAACCCTTGATTGTTTAAGAGTAAGAATATAAGACTCTTTCATGCCCAGGGGTGTAGGATAGGGAAATTCCACCCGAGAGGTTTTCAAATTTGGTAAAACCCGAGGCTTTGCCGAGGTTTTTGCCAAATTTGAAAATCCCGAGGGTAAAATTTTTTCACTGTCCTACACCCTTGGGCATGAAAGAGTATTTTTCTCTCATTGCAACCACCAAAACAAGCCCAGAAACCATGAAAATGCGTTTGGACTGGCCACAATTTTGAAAATATTAATTTTTTTAGACGAAAAAACAATTAGGCAGCCAGATTAAGCATATCCCATATTTGCAAATAATGTTTGCGTAGAAAAGTTAATCACATCTTTCTAACGTGTGCAGTAAATCGAAAACGGTTTTAATTTCATAACGTCGCCTTTTCCGCATTGCGGAATCGGAGAGTTCCAAATTGCTGACGTCACGTCATTGTTGAGCCATTGTGACGTCACGTCACGTGAAATGGGGTGAAAAATGGAAATGTCATACACCCCTTTCGTACCTTGGATTGCTCTATCTTACACACAGGGAAATGAGAGAAAAAACAACACTTGATCTGAATTGACCTTTATGTATTTTGGTTAAGCCTTGGACTGCTGTGTGTTACTGACAGATAAGTTAGTGACTACTTATCTACAGCATTATCTGTCGTCACGTGCTTCGGAAACATCGAAGACATAAGACTGATCTGATAATGGACAAGGACTACTTATATTATATAGGTGGTGTCAAATGTCTCCCGACTGGTGAACGAAGTAACAGTCTGCTTACCAAACTTGTGAGAGAGTGATTCAATGGAAAATGTTCACATGTCTCCCCTCTTGGTGAATTTAAGTTCCATTTCGGAAAATTTAAGGTTGACGTGGTTTTGTTAAAGAGTAACTGCTGCATACACTTGAACCTACACACATTCCGTTCTTGTGATTACACCAGAGCCATTTCCCAGACATCGATACAAAATATGACCCCATGCTTTGGCGGCTAACACATCAACTGTCATGCATACCTTGTCAATAGTTTAGCGCAGACAAGACATTTATCATGTGGTGAACATTAGATCCTAGTAGAACAGATAAGCTTAAGTTACACTTAATCCTCAATATCAGTAATATCACCGCATAACAAAATATTCCGCAGATCAGGGTTCAAAACATTTTACTTCCCCAGCACATTTAGGATACTGCCAAGGTTGGGGAGCCCCGGGATCAGCTTCTTTACAATCATGTGTCCTCATACAAGAGGGCTATCATACTTTCTTTCATACTAAACAAAATACTAGTAATTATATCATTTTTTCTTTATTTTTACTGTCTTCTTTAACATTTTTACTTACATTCAAACTTACATTCAAAGTTACCATACAAATTATCCTTACTTACATATATGCATACACTCCCTTTGCCGCGCCTCCAGGTGGATTACCCTGTACTGGGCCTCACTTCCGGAACAAGTCGGCCTTGACCTTGGCTGTGTCAGAATTGTATCAATTGTACACTATACACTGGTGTAGGCACCGGTCAATCAGTACTCGTGAATATGAAGATTGGTCTGTTATATAAGCGACTTGATCTATGCTGGAAAGAAATAGACAATACCAAGAAATACAAAAATAGACGAAATAAAAAACATCACCAATTATCGGGGACACAACCACTGTATAATTGCCCACTTGAACAAAGAACTGTACACAACTATATGATACCAACAAAAGCACTCAATGTGAAACAAATTCCAACAAGAAGTAATCGTAATGGTGGACTATTACAGAAGCCCCCCAAACAACCCCATAGTCGAAAAGATGCAAACATACACATGCATACCAAATGTAAGCAAAAATCGACCGATATCTAATTTTGACAATCCCGAGGCCGTGGCAGCCATCTGTGTTGACCGATCGGAAAATGAAAGGTCATTTACACATCTCCTTACCATGAAGAAGAAGAAGAAGAAGAAGAAGAAGAAGAAGAAGAAGAAGAAGAAGAAGAAGAAGAAGAAGAAGAAGAAGAAGAAAAAGAAGAAGAAAAAGAAGAAGAAGCGGAGAAAAACCAATAAGTCCCCCACTTTGTTTTGGGAGATTTAATTATCTTACATAATATATAATACGCTATTTGTTTTCGGGTTCGTATTCAAAAGTTTGGCCCCATAGTAGATAGTAGCCCGAGTTTCCTTTGGCCTTGACACTAGACAGATAGATGTCTGATCTATCCGTCACAATGTCTAAGTATGGTGTCAGGGTCAGAGGAAACTTGGGCTAGCACCATTGTTGGACACGCACCCAAAAACAAATAGCATATATACATATAAACGCAATAACTGTCATGAACACGTTTCTTACTCAGCATTAAAAGGAAACTATAAGCAAAGCAGATGTTCCTCTATACAATTTATTAAGTAAGACAAACGTCACTGTCACTATTACATTGAATGACAATTTACTGTGGCAAAGAGAGGGTATCGACTTGTTATTGAGGCAATGAACGGTAAAACATGACATCCGGAACATCAGACACAATAGCAGCATTTCTTTCATGTTCCAAATAATGACAGTGACCATCAGTATCTGTCTGTCAGGCCAATTTCATTCTTGAGGTCTTTTTATTCAGCCGTTATCATGAACCTTAAAATAATCTTCATTAATCGCTAATCAAATCTGTATACGGAGTTTATTTAAATATACATAGACGATAGAGTGAATAGAGATGGCATAAGCTCCGCTTTCTGCATTAATAACCATGGATACGATGCAGTGAATTTAGCGTAAAACACTACAATTCTTTAGTCTCTATGCATTTTTAGATGACGAGGTAATTATTTGCTGTTGACGAGGTATATGCATATGAGAGCTCCTGAGTTACTTCCCTTGTTATATATCCCTGATGATAAGCTATATTAGCATTTTTACATTTTTTGTGTGTTACCTAGCATCAATCAATTACGTAAGGCTACGATAGTCTTAAACAGTCTTACGGTTGGTTGCATGTCATTTTTTCTATGGTCATGATAAACGCAGAGCAATGTCTGGCTATTTTCAAAGGTGAACGGGTACTTGAAATAAAGGCCGAAACTGAAATGGTTTACCCATTTTCCACACAACAACATAAAGGTTCTCCCCTGTAACATATTCTCGTTTCATGGTCACTTTAGTTGTATATTAGGGAGAGAGCTCAATTTAAGTTGAGTTTAAACATATTTTATTGGCATAAGTGTACATACAGCAAAGGGATTGGGCACAAGTTGCATGAACATTATATTACCTCCCTTGTCACAAAATTTACAATTTGCCCTTTATCAACGACAGGCTACGCATTGCGTACAAGTGTATACCAATTGAATATTGTGCAGCGTAACACACTGAATTTATTAAGAATTTACGAATTATTCCTGGGTTTTTTTAAATCTTCCCATAGTCAGAAGGTATTATGTTACTGGTCCTCAAGGGGCAAAGTAAACACTTCAAACAATCAGAAGGTAATCTGGCCTTCTTTTCGCATGGGACAATGAAACTACATCGAACAGTCAGAAGGTAATCGGAAACTACATCCATCAGTCAGAAGGTAATATGTTACTCTTTCCGCATGGGGCAACGGAACCACTTCCAACAGTCAGAAGACAAGCTGTTACTGTTCTGCAAGGGGAAAGGAAAACACTTCAAACATTCAGAAGGTAATCTGTCCCTCCTCTCTCAGGGGGCAATGCAATACTTCCAACAGTCTGAAGGCAAGCTGTCCCTTTTCTCTGAAGGGGCAAGGTAACAACTTCCAACAATCAGAAGGATATATGTCTCTCTTTCTTCCTCAGGGGGCAAGAAATCAAATTCCAACAGTCAGCCGGTAACATGTCCCTTTATTCGCAGGGGGCAAGGGAACAACATGCAACCGTCAGAAGGTAATATGTCCCTCTTTACACTCAGAGGGGCAAGGAAACCATATTCAATAGTCGGAATGTAATATGTCCCTCCTTCCTCAAGGGGCAAGGAAACCACTTCCATAAGTCAGAAGGTAATCTGTCTTCCTTTCTTCCTCAGAGGGCAAGAAACCCAATTCCAACAGTCAGAAGGCAATATGTTCCTCTTTATTCAGGGGTCAAGGACCCACATGCAACAGTCGGAATGTAATCTGCCGCCTTTTCCTCAAGGGACAAGGGAAACACATCCAATAGACACATGGTAATCTGTCCTTTTTCCTCAGTGGGGCAGGGAAACACTTTCAACGGAGTCGGGAGGCCATCTTTCCATCTTTCCAAAAATGTAGAACTCCAGATACCTCGTTCATCCTAATATTAGTTGCATGATGTTTTATCTTTTAATGTGTACCGCGGTGTAATAACAAAAATGTCCTGACTGTGTGTCTATGCTATTGCGAACCCCAGATTTTTGCTTGTTCAAGAATTACCGTTCCTTGCATAAGTCGTTATTGCCCAACACATGTTGCTAATGATACGTTTACTGAATGTGTCCATTCTAAACCATGTCCTACTCTCCTTTTCCTCAGGCAGGACGCAGCACCTCAACACTTCAGTCATGATTCTGTCGTTAACGAAATCATAATTAAGAGAATCTGTGACAATAGGTGGACGAAATTCATTGCTCTTTTCACAGACAATCTTTACATAATCACCCTTAAGAGAGATCTGGCTGAATGGGTGTGATATTTTCGTACGCCATTGTTAAATCTGGACATTTGCCGACTTAAACACCAAACGAACCATTGTGATCAGTCTCCACTCATTTGCTCCATTAACAGAGTAATAGTGTTTGCCTTTGGGTGGAAACGAAATAGGGCATAATTATCTGTCTTTGATATAAATTTCATTGGCATGTCAATAGGCTCCATAATCCCGTGTTTATAACAAGAACATCCTCGTTCTTTGCATGTTTGTCACATTAATTTGTACTAGTAGTATTTGGTGATTCTGGCATCTTTGTTATGACCATCTACCAGATAGGGTCCGAGACAAGATGAAATAATTTTGTTGCAAAACATACCATATAATTGGCTTGAATGAAGATGGCTTTTAACGTTTAACTGGCCTTTGTACACTTTACTGAACTGATCAACATGGTGCAACATTATCTACGCTCAACGGCAAACCGCGGTGCACAAAGTGGTTTAGGTAAATAGCTGATGAAATTCCGCACATGTTTCTCTTCAATTCCTTTCACTCCCTTTTGAATCAACTTGACAATTTCTAGTAAAACCCACATTTCGCAAGACAGATATTAGTGCAGCACTGCATCCCTGATCATTTGGATTCCGGACACCACACCGGCAGACTTGACGTTATCTAGCATTACACCCAGTTGTTTGCAAAACATTTCTTAGAAAGAACGGGCATTGCCGTTAAGAAAAGGACTTAAGTTGGTTTTCTTGGCAAGAATGGGCATTTTCTTTCAGAAAGGGACTTACAGGTTTTCATGGCAAGAATGGGCGTTGCAGTTAAGAAAGGGACTTACAGGTTTTCTTGGCATGAATGGGCATTGTCGTTCGGAAAGGGACTTACAGGTCTTCTTGGTATGAATGGGCATTGTCGTTAAGAAAGGGACTTACAGGTTTTCATGGCAAGAATGGGCGTTGTCGTTAAGAAAGGGACTAGCTGATTTTCTTGGCAAGAATGGGCATTGTCGTTCAGAAAGGGACTTACAGGTTTTCATGGCAAGAATGGGCGTTGCCGTTAAGAAAGGGACTTACAGGTTTTCTTGGCAGGATTGGGCGTTGCAATTGGGACCCACTAGTCCATAGAAAACTGCAAATTTTCCCCTTTCAGTGACAGTATATTTATTTAATGCATAATAGGCGATCACTAGTCAAACTTATAATGATAACTACTATAGATGATTACATCGTGTCTGCTCTGTGACAATTTCTGGAAGATGATCATAACAAGTATATCGTATCATCACCAAACACATGTTAAATCACAATGTAGAAAACAAAGTCATGCATTGTTTGAGGCCGACGATGTCCTAGTTATAAACAGGATTCCGGATGTTATTGGTTTCTTAAATAAAATTGGCATAAAAACAGAACTGCCTCATTTTCACACCAAATGCCAAAACTAATACCCTGTTAAGGAAGCAAATTGGTCGAGGCTGGTTCCAAAGGTGAATAGGGTGATGGAGTCGGCAATAATGGAAGGCGAATGCCATACCCAACAGCCAGATCCCTTATCTAGGCGGTTTTGTCAAGATTGTCTGTAAACTTTTCAGTGACGCTTGTCAATCCCTTGCCAATGATTCTCCCAGTGCTAATGTCAACGCAGACATAATTATGGCCTCGAATAAATATCCTTTTCATACAGTCCAGAATCTTACGCAAGTGGATAATTGACAAATATATTGAAAGTACGAACTCAAGAGGTTACAAATATCAATATGGATTGATAAAGTACATGTATCTATACACAATGTAAAAAGCAAAATGTTTCTTATGACTTACTTTTCTTTCAGTCCTGATTTATTTTAAAGAGGGAATTATGAGAATTGTAAAGCTACGAAGGAAATGTTGTGCCCTTGTACTTGTTTTCTTCTGTTATCGGACAAATATATGAAATTTGCATATTCCACGTTTTTAGCGGAATATCATTTTGGTCATATGCAGAAAATACAATCAATATCTTCCTGGTGTCTTATTAGCAATCTGTGAATGTTTGCACAATTGAAAAATAGGATTTTCTTCTAAATTATGGAAGTAAAAATTCTTAAAATTAAGTAAGTTTCTTCTCAGCAAAGCATTTTAGGTTATCATTACCCATTAGTTTTTTATTAAAGAAATCGACATTTGTTCGCCATTTTAGCTGATTTTCCGATTGATACAAACAGTTCTGACCACCACTTGATCTAGTTCCGTGTGGCCACTAAGTATTCTTCATATTCGACGGATTCGTAATAACTTCGCTCGTCGTTATTAAACAGTTAAAAGATAATTTGGTCATAATTAGTTAAATGTAATGCAAATCTTCTGAAGTAAATGAAAACGAGACGTGAACGTTGCAGGCTTCGCCTCGGGAAATAGGCCTTCTCTTGGAGAACCAGACACTTGTAGTACCCTTCTTATACGGACTTATAACTTAATCTTATGCTGTACTTCTTCTCAATATATGATATATACTTTTTAGGAATATCATAATGAGAAAGTACATCTTCAAACAAATTGCTTCTTAAAACGAATTGGTTTAGAATTTGCAGTTTGTGACCTATATTCAAACAGATACTCCAGAGACTTACATATTACGTAATATGCGTGCCTGATTCAAATAAGTTAAAAATATGTTTGCCTTTAGACCTAAACGAAGTTTTAAAAATGGATTTTTTTTGAGAAAAATGAATGAATAAGCTTGCCAAAAAAAATCCACGTATTCCTTCAAACGTGAATCTTATTTTCAGAAGTGTGTGTTTAGGCTCTCCCACTTCTACCCCCAATTTCGGGGAATTTCGCCCCAAAACCGTTACGCCCCAAACCAGTTCGCCCCATTTTTTTTCACATCGCCCCAATTTTCAGTTCAGTTCGCCCCAAGTATGACAACCATATCGCCGCAAAATTTCTGTTCGTCCCAAAAGCTATATCGCCTCAAAAACCTGTATCGCTCCGGGGCAACCGCTACGAACCTATATTGAACTATAAAAGGAAGCTAATGGGAGGTAACTCTTTCAATTTCAGATATATATCATCTTAAATATACGTGCCTAAAATAGATACTAAATATATATATAATCTAATTATCTTTAACATATATATATTATCTTAAGTATATAAATACATGCCTAACATAGATATTATAGATATGATACGGCACGCATGGAAATAATCTATTTATCTTATACATATACATCAAATTAAATATACATGTGATATTTCAGTTGGTATGCTGCTTTATTTATACCGTCCGACGTCCTCCTACTTTCATTGGTTATTTAATAGTCAACATAATGTGTCCTTTGGTAGTTTTGTGTTGGGAACAATTACACTTAAACATATTGTTGTGGATTTATTTTCCTAACGTTGTTATCTTAATAACACCTACCATCAATGCAGCGACAAAAAAATGTAAAGGAACCGGGAAAAATAATTGCCCCTCTGATTTTAGTAATTTACGACAGATCGTCAATATATAGCTTTGTTGTTTGTTTAATAGCTACAGCGATAACAGTTTGATGACAACATGTACACATTTGTTGTTTATTTTAAAGCCACACGCGTAACTGTATGATGAAAGAATGTACACAATGCTACATTTTATGTTATAACTTCATCCATCAAAGTTTGATGACAAGATGTACGGGTGTCAGACAATTCGCCCCAAAACCTTAACGCCCAAGATGATACGCCCAAAATTTGATTCATAGCGCCCCAACCAGTTCGTCCCAAAAAAAAAGAGGCCCCAACTATTTCGCCCCAAAAAGCTACATATATTATAAAAACTAACGTAATTTTCTTTAATTAGACCGATTCATGCATACAAAAATAAACAAAAATAGTAAATGAACTTAATTATAAATTAATAGTTAATTAACTTAATTTGTTTTCAATAAATAATTACTATTCCGGCTTTGCAAAACCAAAATAATATGTATATATTTGATGGGTGGTATCGCCTACCTTTCCGTAGTATACACGAAACAAGAGTTATTCCCCTTAGCACGGTAAAACACAGTCAATAATTATTTAACTAATTTCCCAAGAAAATAGAAAAAATGAGCAAGCAACTTTTTATGTTCCAACTAGTTGGGGCGTTACGGTTTTTTGGAGCGAACTATTTGGGTCGTTAATTTTTTTTCGGGAAAATTTGGGGCGTAACGTTAAAATATCGACAGCTTGGGGCGTTACGGTTTTGGGGCGAAACGTCTGACACTGGTCTTCGGCACATTCTTTACAGTACATAATGATATTTGCTTGAGATATGCCTTTGTGTGACGTGAAAATTATTAATTTCGAAATTGCCTAAATTAACTAGACATGTGCAAACGAAACGTGAATCCAGTTTCCCGTATTTTATTCACGAGCCAATTTTATCGATGTCAAATGCCGAAAGACTCCGAGTAAATATTCCGAATAAAGGTTACCATAATCATACGCACTTCAACTGTTTTCTTGTTATTTACTTCTCTATTTATCCGTCTCCTTTGTTTATTACGCTATGATTTAAATAACGAAGTCTGTGAAATGATATTGTTCATTTATCAAAAATGTGTTTAATCAATAAGATATTTAAATGTAATGCTAAATTGTATCTGATTCAGAAGTGTGTATTGAGAACGAGGTAAAGTTCACTCCCATCGCCATATTGTTACCTCTCTCATGTCGCCGGTTGACTCACTTCCTGGGTGAAAGTTTGCTGCAGACTCAAGTCTTTGAATAATTCCAAACCAAAAATGGCTGGAAGGCTTCCAGCGGTTGTCATAGATAATGGCACGGGGTATGAATTTATATTGTGTTTTATGTTGTCAACAAAATCAAAACACAAAAGCAGAAATTTGTCTGGGTGGGCGGACCGCACGGGTGCTTGTAAATTTAGGACAGCGATTTTTCGGCCCTCAGTAGTCAATATTAGCACGAATGTCATTTAATCGATCCTCTCGCTCGAAGTCTACCATCCTGTGTGAATCAAAATCCTTCCTTGTGCATACTATTGTTACTTAATCACGTGATTCTAGACAGCCTATTAGGTGTCCAATGTTTTCATTCCAACAGGAAATAAATGCTTGACAATCCATCCATTTCACTTCCGTGTTAGAGTCAGAGACTGTTGAACACTATACACATCCCCCGTGTATCATTCTGTTGTTTTGGCCGACGAGCTGAATTAAGGCGTTGTCTCCTAACCTGTTCATCTGACCAAAAATGTCGGGTGGAGCTAGTTTTAAAAGTCCCACAGGGACCCCAGCTGTTATCATTGACAATGGTACAGGGTAGGTGAATGTAATTCAGTTCATTTTCATTTGTTTTGATGATTTCTTTTAAATATCTGCAGGAATATATTTTTAAGCAGGAAGTTAATAGCCATTGTAAAGTCATATTGTACTGTAAACATTGACAGCAATGGTCATCTGCTTTACATGATCATAAATTCTTAGATCTCCAATTACTTTTTTGTCAAACAGAACTTTTCACCTGTTTCAAAACAGAAATCAAGGCAGAGGACTGGTTTTAAGAAACTGGAAGGTTATGCAGATTATCGATGGTTTCAAAACAAATCTTTTCATCTAGACATTATTTAACACGGGAGTGTGGTCAGTGGCTGGATTGGTGCATACTTGCAAATTACATTTGTAAGATTTAGATATGATATATAAGTAAAGTTACAGGGATAAATCTGGATGGCGCCATTTACCACTCAAAACTGAAATTGACCCCTGCATGTTCCAATTTTCTTTAAATTTTACATAGAATGGTCTCTCTTAATTTTGATTTAGACTGAAAATGGCCCACTGCTCTTAAATTCAAGGATTTTCCCTGTGGTTACATGTATTTATTTCTGGATTTTAAGATTCATGAAGACCTATCTACTGGCATGTCTTAGCTCAAATCAGTGTAATTTATCTTCAGTTTTACCTCTGCGCCTGATCTTTTCATTGTCAATCTAGTCTATACCCAATTAGTTTGACTGTTGCTGCCTCAACAACTCAGCTGTAAGACAGATCTAGATATCAACAGCTCTTTGTATAAAATTTAAAAAAAAATCCTATCTTATAATTAACTAATCATTATATCATGTTTGCAGGTAGCAGTCATCCTTTAGATTAAAGAATTTGAAAGAAAAGAAGATGTTAATTCTCATTTATAACTGCTACCTGCTCATGATCGTCTGCCATCTTTCTTTTCCTTGAACAGTTTAAAAATCATGTCCAATGGTTGATGTATCTTCTTATGGAGAGCTTTATAAAGCGAATACACTGGTCTCAGCCAGTGAGACTGCTTCAGGTTTGTTCATATACATGTATCAAATTTCAAAAATAAATCGGCATTGTTTTATAGCTACACAAAAATGGGATTTGCTGGTAATACAGAACCACAATGGATCATTCCATCAGCCATTGGTGTGAAAGAGTCGGCCACAGTTGGTGACCGTTCCATCCAGAGGCTTGGCAAGGGAGTAGAGGACCTTGATTTCTACATTGGTGATGAAGCTCTAAACGCCCCGTCTTACTCTGTGAAGGTATGGTATATGTAAAGAACTGTAACTTTACTACATCATTGTTTTATTTTAAACAAGCAGTGATAAGTCTACATATGTGTCCTGTATATACATAGAACTTTGATGGGACCCAATGTTTTTAGCAATACAGTTGAAAGGACAGACGAGAATAAATTGATTTAACCCTTTCACCACTGTAGACGAAAATGGTCTCATCCATATCAATGCATGGTAGTCGACTAAAGCTACATATGGGTGAAAGGGTTGAGGGTTTCACTGTTTGTCATACGATCAATTTTTCTTGCTTACTTGTAAATGTTGAGTTCACCTGCTGTTGCCATGGCTTGAGATGTAAGAATTGTTCCCATGACGATCAGTTAAACCTCCTTATACATATTCTATTATTACCTAGAGTGATAGCAAAAGAACAAACTCATGTGGACAGAAAAGATCAGTAAAATCAGAGAATTCTTAATTTAAATTGATTTTTTTTTATTTTAAAGCTGAATATGTCATCTTGTTTCTGTTTTTAGTGGCCCATTCGACATGGCGTGGTGGAAGACTGGGATCTCATGGAGAGATTCATGGAACAAGCAATCTTCAAATATTTACGGTCAGAGCCAGAAGACCATTTCTTCCTCCTTGTAAGTAGTATGTGAAACTAATAATCAAATATACCTTATCACCTAAATTTACATTCTGTAAACATGTAAATTTTTGCTTGGTCTTCATTTTACTATTAAAATCCAAACACTCATTGCTTTGATGTAATTTTTGATGAGTAATTAATCTTTTGTGGAGGGAGAGAGGTTGTTTGGATCTTTTATCTCTCCATTCCAAATAAGTGACAGCAAAAGTCTCTTTCACAACCATTGTGAATCTGACAGAATAAGTACTGTAAAAAAAATGTGGTGTGGAAATTCTCACATTTTTCACATTGAGTAAATTAAGAGTAGAAATATCCACACAAAATATAAATAGATTATATAGATAAAATATATATAGATTTGAGAACCATTGTTAATGCAAAATAAATCTACAATGCGTTGAATTTGTAGAGTAAAAACATGAACATTACCACATGTAAAAAAATCTTCTTTTTTACAATTCACTAAAGGATTTTGATTTGGAATCAACATTTCAAGAAATATTTACATATTTTTCCTATTGTCTGCTTCAGACGGAACCACCCCTTAACACTCCAGAAAACAGAGAATATACAGCAGAAATTATGTTTGAGTCTTTCAATGTGCCCGGTTTATATATTGCTGTACAGGTAAGATGGAGCTCGAGGTTAATAAAGTCTGACAGTAAACAACACTGAGATCTAGTTTATTTGAAAAACAGGGTCTTAAAAAGATTGTAATATGTTTATTTTTGGGCAGCTCTGGGTAAAATTATTGATTGCTAATGCCAATTAAGGTTTGTTTCATGTTTACTTGTATAATATAATACAAAGAACAAATAGACAAGTTGTCACTTTTCTTTTCAAAACTTCTTACTTTAAAGATAACTCTTTTGAAATCTACCTTTTACCATACTAATGTAAAAAAAATACCTGAGCTTTAATTAAGAAAGATTAAATGAGATATTGAATTATTCAAACAGTTCATATTGATCTGTTGACTGCTCATAGGATACTATTCCGTCTTTTCGTATTGCAGAGTTATCTGCTCTTGATAGCTGGAATTGATTGTTACGTCATTTTTTTTGTGAGATTGTCGTCATTTTTTTGACAAAATGACGTAATTTTCTCATACAAACTAATGATTTAACAATCAATATCTGCTCACAAGAGCAGATAACGCTGCAATACGAAAAGACGGAATAATTCTGGTTCAAGAATATTAATATTGTATATATGTATAACTAACCAACCCTTATTTTCTATATCATTGATAGTGTTGGTGGGTCTTTAAGTTTGGGAGCTGGTGGTGGAGGTTTAATTATAACGTTTTAGATGAGGATCTTCAGTGAAGGGTCCTCATGTTGAATTATCACTGATTTGCTGTATTGTAATAATTAAACTGCAGGCTGTGTTAGCTCTAGCTGCATCTTGGACGTCTCGACAAGTAGGGGAGAGAACTCTAACAGGAACTGTGATTGACTCGGGAGACGGTGTTACACACGTTATACCAGTGGTATGTATACACTTTAGACGCAGACCATAATTGGTTCTTTTTGTCTTATTTAAAGGAAGTCAAATATCTAAATCTTAATTTTAACCCGTGTAATCCATAGTCCTATTGAAACCAGGGTATACAGTATTAGAACTTGATATTATTAAGAAAACTGTATAAACTAGCCTTTCAACTGGGTCCATTGCAATGTAACTAGCGTCTAAACTGGTTTCAGATTGTCCTGGAATCGGAGACCTCCAAAAAGAATCTTTTACACGGAGCCCAAAATTGATTACACCCCCCCTACCCCCCACCCCCACCACACACACATCACTATATACTCTATAATACCATATAATATATAATGGAAAACTTTTGCATTAGTTGAACTATAGCAAACATTTCATCCTATTCTCTAGCCCAAAGTCAGGGTTGCCTTGTATTCTTAAGTAAATGTACTAAATATTTTGTCTAGCCCAAAGTCAGGGGTGCCTTTTATTCTAAAGTAAATGTACTAAATATTTGGTCTTGCAGGCTGAAAAATTTGTAACTTTCTTTTATTTATGGCTAGTATCTTTGACTTACAGGCAGAAGGCTATGTGATCGGTAGCTGTATCAAACACATCCCCATCGCTGGACGGGACATCACATACTTTATACAACAACTGCTGAGAGAGAGAGAAGTGGGCATCCCACCAGAACAGTCCTTAGAAACGGCAAAAGCAATAAAGGTACTGTCAATCTAAGTTTTGATTGACTGAATGATCTAAATGATATCCTCAGGGGTTTTAGTAGTCCCTTGACAGTATGTTTTTGACTCCATAAAATGAGTCTCTGGGTTTATACATAATATTAAACAAAAATTGATTGACAATTTATAAATATTAATAAACTACACACAAAGTCGATTTTATTTCTGCATACTCATGAACTATCTATGCAGATGAGGGTATGTTTAAGCAAACTATGGTAAGGAAAATGAATGAAAATTTATTAATATTAATAACCTATCTACCCAGAAGGTCAATAATACACGCATATTCGTGAACGTCTATTGTTCTTTAATTCCCCAACGTGCAGCAACAGTTCTTATCAAATGAATTTCACATATCTATCACGCTGATAAATGAAAGCACAGGCCTAGGGTCAGATATTAAAAGCTGGAGTCATTTAACCCTAATTCTTTCTGTTATAGGAGAAATATTCCTACGTTTGTCCAGACATTGCTAAGGAGTTTGCTAAGTATGACAAAGACCCTAGCAAGTGGATGAAACGACACGAAAGCATCAACAGCATCACGAAGCAGATATTTGGCGTGGACGTCGGATATGAAAGATTCCTCGGACCAGAAATTTTCTTCCATCCAGAGGTAAAGTACATCAATAGAATCTCTCCAGTCCACACACTTTATTCATTGAGGATAAGGCCAAACAAAATTGATTACTTTGTTCTCAGGTCTGCGCTCATTTCAATTAGGGCACCGCATTGCCTATTTTATCGTGAAAGTAATAATAAAAAAAATGTGAATGCGCCAGCCGCCATCTTTAAAAAAAATCTGGAAAATTGGTCCGCATGTCATTTTCACTCATTTGTCACCCAAGTCCCGAAAACGTTTGAATAAAGATAAGGAAATTGATATACAGGCAAGTCTTGATACGATTATGACTTGGTCTCGTGTCCAAATGGCGCTCATTTCGGTACAAATAAGAAATGGGGGGGTTTGTGATTTTCGTCTGGAACATTGTGGGGGGATTTTCGGAGGCTTGTTCTATGACGGGTCTCTACACAACTATAAAATGACAATGTAATGTCCACAATGAACGTTTTACAAACTACACAATAAAAAAAAAATCGCCCTCGTCTCATTTTTGCAATGTAAAATGATTTTTAAAAATAAATACCTCCCTGCCGCATCTCTTTTGAAAAAAATGGCCTGAGAACTAAGTAATTATTTTTTTCTGGCCTAAGACAGGAACATTTCAAAACTTTGGGCAAGATTCATAAATGGTCTTGCCCTTTGTGCTGATGGCTTGACCATTTAGAATTCCATCCCTTGAATTTAGATTTTGTGTTTTATCTCCAAAGTTAGGCGTGATTATTTTTCTCTCAAATCCTTACTCTGCATATATTGCCATAACATGTTAGACAAAAAAACAGTGAAAAATGTAGTCCCCTAGACAAGTAAGAACATTAGCACTTTTTAACCATTGATTTGTTCTCGTACTTAAATACGGTATTTAACACTTTCAAAGTGTCATGTCGGCTACACGTTTTTACACTACCTACTCGGGTAGTTTGTTACACTACCTAGTCCTTGTTAAACAAATTTACCATGGCTACATTCATTTATCGCGATCCAAACAGTTGAACCAGAGTTGTCTGTTAAGAAAATTGAGTCGGACCTAGTAATCTGTTGCTGCTTTCCGGGGAAACCTTGACAAAGTCTTGCAAGGCCTGCATAAACATTCCTAGGTCCGCCAAGATTTTTACATGAAAATGTGACATTTAAAAACAGACAAACCGGTTGAGGCATAGAAAAAAATGATTATCTATCATTGCATCTATGAAATTCAATTTTTTGTGCAGGATTTGATTCACAGTTCAAATGTTTTTGTATGGAATATAAATATATTTAATATTAATTTTTCTTCATTTACAGTTTTCCAATCCAGATTTCATCACACCTATCTCAGAGGTGGTTGATACAGTGATCCAGCACTGCCCCATAGATGTTCGGAGGGGTTTGTATAAGGTAGGCACGTGCACTGTCCCATATTATGTTCGGAGGATTTTTTACAAGTTAAGCACTGCCCCATATATTTTCGGAGGGGTTTGTATAAGGTAGGCACTGCCCCATATATTTTCAGAGGGTTTGTATAAGGTAGGCACTGTCCTATAGATGTTTGGAGGGGTTTGTATAAGGAAGGCACTGTCCCATGTATTTTCAGAGGGTTTGTATAAGGTAGGCACTGTCCTATAGATGTTAGGAGGGGTTTGTATGAGGTAGGCTCTGCTCCATAGTCATCAGGACGGGGTTTATAATGCAGACAATGGCCTATAAACATTTAGGAGACTCTGTAAAATACACTGCCTCAATTACATAGGGGCCAGTTTTTGCAAAGCCATATAGATCTACAACACACTACAGTCTTGATAATAACCCCTTCCTTATATTATAAACATTTGGATAATGTCTCATAGATGAAAGTCGATATAGTTTTAGCATTTCCCAATAGATATGAGGAGGGATCTGTATATGAAAAATGTTAGGACATGTTTATATGAAATGAGATTAATGACATTCCACATTATCTTGATTACTGGTAGATATTAAATTTTATTCTCATCAGACTGTTTTTAAGCCACTCTTGGCAAGAGCCGAGAGGCTTATTAATTCTGTCCAGAGAATGAAATGACGGACTCACTTCCGTTTGGGGTGCGTTCGCATAATTCAGTCTTGCATGCTTCCGCTTTGCTATATAGTTTCGTTATCGTAAATAGAAAGTAGAATCTCGTGACACTCACCTGTGGGTTACATAAAGTCTTCTGATACTCTTCTCCAAATAATAATCCATACTTTGAATAATTGCTGAAAACTAAATGTTTATCTCCGGTGCATTCGTGCACTAGGTTTGAGCATTTTAGCAACTCGGATTGAGGTCTGAGGAGGTTTACGCGTGTGAAACACATATGATTCGAGAAAGCACATGTGAAGACTGTCGAGCATTGACGCTGTCTGTAGAAGGAAGAAGTAAATATATATACTTATAAACCGTATGAGTGATGAAATATAACCTTTATTTTGATGTTTCAAACAGGAACGTAATAGGACATATCATGCTTAGGTTGATAACGGTAATGGCTCCGAGACGATATGTGAACCGTGTATGCTTATCAAACATTTCTGTAACACAGCATGCTTTTTCTGTTGTATTTATTTATTATGAAAATGTAACAATTTAAGAACATGACACAACTGCCGCTGCTATTTGACAAGAATTTGCGCCGTGTCAAAATATTATCCAATCCGGTGTAAGGGAAATAACTCTTACGTTGGTAAAGTCGCATTGAGAAATATAGTTCTAATATATTTCAAGAACATTTGTGAGATTTTTTATATTCAATGACAGTAAATAAACTACATATAAATTATTATTGATATGAATAAGATATAAATAAAAATAAAAGGAGTACAATGTCTCTTTTCTCCAGGCATGTTTTCCCACTACTGTTAATTATCCTTCATTTCACAAGCACAAAATGCACCTATTCTTTATTATCCATTCACCGATTGCCATTATGCATGTAAATACACATGTCACATCATCTGAGGATGCTAATTAATGAAAATTACAACAATGCGTCACACTTAAAGAGGGTGAAATAAGAGGAGAGGGAGAATGTTTTTAAAGCATCATTTAAGAGGTGATTGACTTTGGAAATTCCAAAGGCAACATCTTCACATGACCTGATTTTCAATTAGCAGAATACAGAACACATATCTGAGGTATTATAGTAGGTATTGATGCTCAACGTGTTACTGAAGCAATTAAATTTAAAGTGGTGAGCGGCTTTAATGTCACATTGACATAATTCTAGTTTCCTTATAA
Source organism: Mizuhopecten yessoensis (assembly GCF_002113885.1). Classification (NCBI taxonomy): domain Eukaryota; kingdom Metazoa; phylum Mollusca; class Bivalvia; order Pectinida; family Pectinidae; genus Mizuhopecten; species Mizuhopecten yessoensis. The sequence continues at coordinate 45,958 of NW_018408587.1, forward strand.
AATGGATGGACATTTTTGTGCGTGGTTTAAATTCACTAGTGATATTTTATGAATTTGTTTCTTCAGAATATTGTCCTTTCTGGAGGCTCAACTATGTTCAAAGACTTCGGTAAAAAGTTACAACGAGACGTGAAGCGAGTTGTGGACCACAGATTAAAGATTAGCGAGGAACTTAGCGGAGGGCGGATAAAGGTATACATTTATACTTACCACCATTGCATTTTGTTAATTCCAGATCTGGCTGTCCGGTTTTGGTTCTTCTTGTATGAAGTTAGTATCCCTTGCATTACTAAGGATGATTGATCTTTGTCTTTCTACTGATACTGGTTTTCCACAACTGTGTTTATTTTGAGTACCTCTTGGCTCACCCTCTGGGATATTTACGTATTGTGCTTCCAAATGACATATGTGTAGTCTGTTCAACATCATATGACATGTTTAGTGATTTAAATTTGTCTTTTAATTGGTTTCTTTATTGCTTTCAGCCCAAACCAATCAATGTACAAGTCGTGACTCACCATATGCAGAGATATGCAGTATGGTTTGGTGGAAGTATGCTAGCCTCAACTGTGAGTTCAATAGTTTTCTTTGTTTTGATTTATTTTTGTACATTTACAATGAAACTGTTAATTATTTATGCACTGTTTATCCAATATACAGATCATAACAAAAATAAAAGCTCAAATTGAAATTTTATCCATGATTTTATGGTCTTGAGTGAAACAAAAAAAAACACAAAAATGACAAAGCTTCCTTCAGGTATGTATGATCAATCCATGTGTCTTGAAGAACACATTTCCAGTATTGTACTTGGTATGCACACATTAGAGGTTTAAAGAATTACTGGGTAAAGCTTGCTCCATATTCAGTGTGCAAATATTTGAAAGCTCTGTTTTTCTTCAGGTTAAATGTCTACAGTGTACTATATAAGTATGGATCAGTAGTGTATACCAAATACAATGGACTAATGGTGGATGTTTGCTTGTTATGGTAAATGCCAAGGTCTTTCCCTTACCAAAATTAAAATGTGTATTTGTTTCCACTTTTTCAGCCTGAATTTTACCAAGTGTGCCACACAAAAGCCGACTATGATGAATATGGCCCAAGCATATGCAGACACAACCCAGTATTCGGGACAATGTCCTAACCATATCTGCCTCCTAGGAACAAATTTAACACAACTCATAGACTACAACAATTTGCATGCCAGCCTGGACCAATCAACCAAATTGTTGGGGAATTTCGAGAGATATCTGACATCCATTTTGACTACTGCTGCTCCGGGTTGATACCTTTTGCAGAGAACCCTGAGAAAACATTTTCTTGTAAATCAATATTTTAGTGAATCGTAAAACTGTGATATATTAACGTACATCTTGTTGAAAAATAAAAAAAGTCTGGAAGAGGTATACCAAGTATACATTTTTGAAATTATATACAGCTAAACTTTAAGTTGACGCAGGTATTCAAACAGTATCTGGACAAATTTTACATGTTCAGTTCTTTTAAACCAGTTATTTAACAGAATTTTTGGATTAAAAAAACTTCAAATAATGTCTCATTTTCTACTCCAGTCTTTAGCTTTGTTCACAGGAAAGAATTTAAGAGAGGATAGTATTGTCGAAGTACATTTATACTGTAAATGCTATGATTCATATGCATGGCTTTTTAATCAAGATATTTCATGTGTTCTCAAATTTACTGTCTAAGCAAATTGTGGGCATTGAAAACTGATAAACTTTATCATAATTTCAATATCACATATTAAGTATAGATAAGTTTATGACATGTTTTATCAGGTCAAAGATATGATAAATCTGTGATTGATTTTGGTGCATTTCCCCACTACTTGATATTTTGTAACGGAATACAGCTGGTTACAGATTCCGTAACCCTTCAGTCGTGTCCGTGTAGATTTTCAGTAACAGAAATGGGTTTCTTTTCTAGATTTTACTAATTGTGTAATACGATTAAACATTAAAGTCTGGTATGGGGAGTTTAAATATTGAGATAGGCTCAGAACAATTAACAAAGGGTTTGCTTGCCTTAACTACTGACTGGTGTTGAAAGATTCCCCTGTTCATGTGATAATGTTTATGTTTGTGTTCTCCTTTGCCAAACAATCAGGCCTAGCATTGCCCTGTTATTAAAAATTGAAATCAGTTTTCTTTTAAAATATTTATATTTTTCAAAATTAATCTGAAAACTAGTATCTTTTAATCATGATAACTTGCTAATATTTATTTCGGTTTGAAAGGTTTGTAATCGGTAAATAGATAAGGATAACATTTTTCATAATTTTGAAGTGATTTACAGGATTTTAGGTTTTATTTGAATATGTATATATTTTTTTCTGAATTATTTCACAAATTTAATTTAATTCAACAGACTGATAAAGGTTTTCAGTGTTTAAATTCTTAGTGCTTTCTTAAATAAATCTATGATATTCATTGCTTTTCAGAATAGCCTTGAATTCCCTTCTGTTGCAATATATGGCGAAATACTATTAAAGATATTAGCATTAATCTCGCATGAATTGTGTTTTATGTTCAGTTCGAGATTAGATAACTTTGAATATGATGATGATGATACATTCTGGTATATCCAATCTAAACGTAGAACTGAGATTTTAGATTTGTAATATTTTGTTTGAGGTATTTTCTGGATGTATGAGTTAATGGGTTAGATGTACTGATATTGTTAGCTATATAGTATGATACTTTTTTAATAACAAGTAAATACTGGTGGGGTTGGAAAGTGTTGTATACAAATTTCCAAAATTACAACATTCCAGACTCTTGTGCCATTGGGAATTAGAATAGTGCTGGTACTTAGGAGTTCTTCAGATTTATGTCCATGTAATGATCGACACTTAGGATTTATTATAAACATAATTAGGACGTATTGTGTAGGTAGGGGCTCACAAGTCGGGATATTGTCAGATGTAATTTACAACTACAGGCCAGGATAGGTTATGACACATGAAAATACATGATTTTCTCAACACCTGTGGGCTGGTTCCCATTTTAGTTCAAGCTTCCCATGAGTTGAACAATCAATGACAACAAAAAACAGAAATGGAAGGATTGTAGTCAGGCATTCTTAACTATATTTTTCTGTTATTATAAATTTGTTCCTTGCAATCGTGTAGTCCTGAGTTTCCATTATCAGTAACTATTTTCCATTCAGTTTTTTGTCGGGAAGCTGTTTAAAACGTTTCCTGACTAGTGTAAGGTAGGCAGTAACATGGAAAGGACATATCCACATTGCCAATATTACACCATCAGGTTCCTATCAAACCTACCTTACAGATAATATATTTTATTTCATATCATATTTATGTTTAATATTGCCTATATTTTTTTATCGCAAAAATTCCTGTTATTATGCAGTCACGCCCACATTAGTCGTCATCGCAGCTGTAGAAGTTACACTCACTTACCGGTACTTGCCAGAGAATGTAAGAAAGTGTAACTCACTGACTTTTGAGGATGACACTAGTATGTCCTATTACAAAACGTATAACCTTTGTAATACGACCTATTCAAATTGTGATGTCATGTGTAGGATCAAGATGATATCTAAAATTGAGAAGAAGAAAAATTTGCATTTTTGCAAAATATGTGATTAAATTATCTTAAAACTCGTTATTATTTTATATGAGACCAATAAATCTCTTCTGAAAGCTTTCATTTTAGGTAGACGTCCCTCATAAAATGAAAACTTCCAGAATCTCAAATAAAAATAATATCAAACTTGGGGTAATAAATGCTAGGAAATGTAGTGGCTATGTATTTCTTCCGCTTGTTATTATGTTTGTATTTTATATTCATGAAAAGGATCAGCTTGTTAAGGATGTAATAAATCTTTGTACCGATATTATTGTAGGGAATTGCATTACGAAAATTAAATGCTTTTCACATTTTCACACAAAACCATATTCTATGAAAGTAGTAATATTTATAATAACATATGATTACAAATATTAAGTTTGATATATATTGGTATAGGTAACTTTTATTGTTACCTATTAGATATTGGAGATGTTGCAAAACCTGATTTTGGACTGTTCCAGAATTATCAGTAAGGGAGGGGTACAAGGCACTTTTTCTTGGTCCAACCACAAATAAAATTTTAAAAGTGATCGTAAGCAATGGTAGGCAGATCATCATAACATTTCAATACAGGTGCTCCCACCTCCCCCCTACAATAAACAATGGAACAACCTTTAGGTTATCTTGCATAGCTGGTGAAAATGAATGTCTAATGTATTCTTTGGCCTCATTTCAACAGAAAAAAACCTGTATCAACCTTGTACAGTTATGTAAGGACTGAAGAAATTAAATGTAACAATTCTTCGTTTGGTTCGTTCCTGCCTTTTCACTCTTTGGCGAGGGTGCAATTTCATATAAAGAATTTAATGTTTGAATTAAAATATATTGACTAATGAAGAGAAAAATTGCTAATGAGAGGGTGTATTAAAAAAATGCTGAAAAAGTTTTGAAATTAGCACAGGCAAAACAATTTTTAAAAGAAAATTGTAGTTTACAGGAAAGAAAGTGCTGCTTTCCTATATCACCATGCTATATTGATATTAGAACAAAAATGGTACACAGTGCTGTGTCATTATTTACAAGGTATTCATTCTGCTGTATGTTGTTGTTTATTTTTTCTAAATTATGAAATATGGCGAATATGTTCTAATTATTATGATTAAGGAAATTAATGTAGAACTTTCCCCTTTTGTTTTACAAATCAATGTGGTAACTTGAATCTAGAACACTTTAAAATACGTAAAAATTGTATACAGTATAGTTTATATAATATATGGACAACAATATTTACAGGAGATATTTTACATGTATAGTTTACCTACATTTTTTGTTTACACATTACAAAGTAGTAAACTTTTATCACAGAACATGGGGAAATCTGCTAATATTTATACTGTATAAAAAATAAAGTTTTGTTCTTCAGCTGGAACATTGTAAGTATACTGTACAAACTACCTTGGTAACATTTGATACAAAATGATATGTAAATAAATGAAATAATAACAAAAAGGTGTTGTTTTTTGTCATTTTGGTCTGTCTGTTCATCAACACTTTTGTTTCCGGAGGTTATCACTGAATCCAAGAGATTTAACTTTTTGAAATTGGACACAGTGATATGCAGATGTGCAAGAAAGTTTTCAAAAGTTTCCAAGCTCAAGGTCACTATTACTAAAAATAGACCATTTGGTATAGTCCTCATCTCGGAATCCAGAACTCACAGAAAAGTCTCACACTTCAGAAAACCCAGTGGAGGGAGATCTCCCACACTGGACTCCTTAGAGGTTGACTTATCTATTTGAAATTTGGCATAATGATACAGTGCAATAGGGGTTTCTAAGGTCAAGGTAACTAAGAATAGACCAGGGCCAGGAGGTATGTGCATTAGACTTTTTGAAACGGGATATAGTGTTTCCATCATACTGTTTTTATGTCCAGTTGAAAAAGATTTTAAGGTCAAGGTCAGGGTCACTTACTAAAAATAGACAGCAGGGGGTCACAAACAGGCACATGACTGTGCCCTTGGTTACCTGTCCGTGTTTAACTTCAGTTACCTTCTATAAGTAAAATATTATTATTATTAACGTGATATCTATGATGATGCTGTGAATTACTAAAAGTGTGCACAGCTAGAGGTACGTATATATACGTGGTACATTCTCACTTGATTGGTTAGATTTATTTGTGGCTTATGTGCTATTAACAGCTAGGGTCATTTAAGGACGTGCCATGTTTTGGTGGTGGCAGAAAGCTGGAGTACCCGAAGAAAAACCACCACCCTACGGCCAGTTCCTGGCGACTGCCCCAAGTAGGTCTCGAACCCGCGACCCAGTAATTGAGGACTATAGTAATCATAGACAGTCCGACACCTTAACCACTCGGCAACTGCGGCGCCAATATTTTCACTTGAACTCACAAAACAGTATGATGGAAACACCAAAATATTCAGATATAAAAACTCTTCCTGCAAATGAATTGGTTTATAACAAACCTTTCGGCTGATAGATTTAGCAAAGGACTGAACAAAGGAAATGGAAACGGAAGTTCATGAAGGTAATTTGAAGCACAATCTCCAATTTTAACTACCTGGTACACAATACATCATTTAGAACAATAGCGGAAAACTTCTAGTATCCAAAGTAAGCGTTATGTACTCAAGATGAACTACACAATTTATCATTTGAAGTACAATTGCCAACTTCTAGTATCTACTGCAGGTGTTAATTGTCCCTAAGAAGCCTTTGTCCCATTATTGAAAGTCCTGGATAGTAGTTGCACCTGTGTAGTCAACTTTTTACAGTAACTTTTGGAACATTTGACAAAACATTCATCATGACTGCAATATTTTGCTTTAATTTAATGGTGCATGTCCCTGCATTTGTCCTCTTTGAAATTTTTTGAAAGTAATTATTTGAATCGCTTGTGCTAAAGTACAGCATACTTAATTAGAAACAAAATGTTGTATTCTAATTTAAACGTAACAGAGTTCTCTATATTTCGGTGCAATGCCTCAGTTAGGGGCCTCTGATTTACATGTCGGACGCCTTTCTAAATGAGCTGATTTTTTTTTATCTTAAGCCGAATCGAGGATGAAACTAGTATTCTACCAGGGTGACAAACTCCCCCTACCTCCATCCCGAGTATTCCATGGGTCATAGCGATTCTTGTGGAAATACTGCCGAGAGTTTTTGTCAATATTTCCTGGGTCTCTATGGGGGTGCCAATACAACAAAGGAAGATGTCTGCGCTATGGATCAAACCTGGGACGTCTGGTTTACTAGTCCGATGATCTACCAAATAAGCTGAAGACAAATTCTCCCTAGCCCAGTCGGTAGGAAGCAGTTAGTGTTGTATCAGGGTGACACTGAAAATATAGGTTTTAGAATATGTATGTACTTCAATTTTTGGCTAGCTTGAATGTTATTTGATTACTTCATAATGATAATAACAAAAAGAATTTTACCTGCAAACTTCCATTTTATTCCAACAAGAAATAATTTTGGTCAACTTTAATTTCCACGAGTATTTACACTAAGCAATGCATGTACATACATATACAAATTATGGAATCATTATTTTGGACAAAACTTAGTTTTGACGCAAATTATCATCAATAAATTATATGACATCAATATATATATATATATATATATTTCTTGCACACATGTGCTATTTTTAACATTCTGTGTACCCCACATGTAGCAGCTAACTAACACTTCATATAAAACAAAAGCAAAAATTGGATTTTTTAAGATGAAATAATATTCAAATAATTGAAATAACGAACAATGATTATAAAGATAAAATGGCAGTGTAAACTTGAAACAGAAGAAATTGTGTAAAATTTATAAACATAACTGACTATACCATAATTATATACAACATAAACTAAAACCAGAACTCCCACATAATTAACTCATTCACCCCTGAAGACACATTTGAACTCTTCCAAATCAAAGGTTGGAATAGTTCAATATGAAAATTCAGGGGTGAATAAGTTAAAATCATCAGAATGGACTTGTTCGCCAATTACTAATGGAAACATATTATTGCAAGTGAAACCCAGTTAAAGTAAGAAATTTAAGACGAATAACCGATGAAGGTTTCCATTGGAACTTAATGTCTAGGTCATTAATATTCAGGTGAAAGAATTATAAAGATGGGTTACAGGTGAATTTGGGATAGCAAATTTACAATTTTCACTTGAACGAATTTGATCTGGTTGATTGAATGCAAAAAATAATAATAATATTGATAAAAAAAAATAATAGATAAGAAAATGCTGTTATGATAGAACTAACTACACAAGAAATAAGTATTTTGAATAACTTGGACAGTTATCATGCACTACATAACTACTCTCAAATGTGTTTACCGGTAAGTATTTAGGTGCTGTTTCATGGTAAGCTACAAATACCTTAAGTGACTTGTTTGGATTTCTCTCTATGAACATATAATCATAATATTGAGGCTGGGAGTTTGGTGAATACCACCCATATCAAACTAAGCACCCTAATTAACGACACGTATCTTGTTTGATCTAATCTTCAGTAATCAGTGATGTCCTTCGGCACATTGGTTCACGCTCATGTTGTAATCCTTCTTTGTTTCGGTTTTACATTTGATTATCTAGTCCATAGAACAAGGGTGCTAAATGAGTCCTGTAACAATCTAATAATTTCACCTTAAGTGCAGAAATGGAATACATCAAAAATTGTGTAAACCTGCATATTGCATATTCCGTTTATCAAGTACATAGGCCTAATACCTAACACATGGTTATCACCGGTAAATTCATAAATAAATACATATCATGCATTCAAATACCTGGATGATGGGGTTTAAAACCAACTAAGGCAGTTAGGATGGAATTCACTTGTGCCCAGGAATTAAGTTGACATATTAGAATTTGCATGAGAAATATGTTCTGTTATAATATTGATTTAATCTAACTACAAACTCTACAGATAAACATTTTGAAAACTCTGTAACTTACGAATAGGACTTGGACAGAAGTCATATTAAGTTGCAACAATCACATTTCTGCCCATGCAATACCTTCGTGTTTTAATAAATGAAATATTTTTGAAATTATAACTAGAGGAGAAGCTTTGTCAACCGGTGGTTATAATTTTGATATATTCAAATATCAAACATTTTCCAATTTTGATGACTTTTATTCAACATTTGTCATTGACGTAAATATGTGACGTCAATGTAATGTTCCCCGTGTCAAAATGGGCTATACAGCTGATGCTGCTTGACAGACAACCTCTGTCAACAGTGACCACCTGTTTAGATACCACCTGTGTGTAGAGACCACCTGTGTGTAGAGGACACCTGTGTGTGGAGACCACTTGTGTGTAGAGACCACCTGTGTGTAGAGGACACCTGTGTTTAGAGACCACATGTGTTTAGAGGCCACCTGTGATAGGAGACCACCTGTTTAGATGCCACCTGTGTGTAGAGACCACATGTGTTTAGAGACCACCTGTGTGTAGAGACCACCTGTATTTAGAGGTCACCTGTGTTTGGAGATCATCTGTGTTTAGAAGCCATCTGTGTTGACAGACCACCTGTGTTAATATTAGAGACCACCTGTGTTAATATTAGAGGCCACCTGTGTTTAGAGACCACCTGTGTTTAGAGACTCCTTACAGGGCTGTTAGGGGAAAAATGGTAGGGCCGAAACTCAGCCCCATTTTAAAATAAATGTTATTATTTCCAAAAATCTCTTTAAAATTTCTCAAATTAAAAAAAAATCATCTCCAATACATATGGATGCTTCATTCTTTTACAAGACACCTAATTGTAGAAACAAATCAGTGTTTGGTAGTATTCTAAAGATTCCCAATTTAGTTTACTGCTGCACATTTCCCCTAATGCCAAAACCTTGAGCCCCTTTCCAAAATGCTGAAAAAAGCTCTACCCTGTAAAAAATCTGTAGTACGCGTTTTACACACAGGGACCTGAAAATATGTTACCACTATATTTGGACCCTAACTGAGGAGTTCAGAGAAATTTTACTTGTTTCAGGGGTTTAGATTGATTACATATCATCATTACATGGGGATGGCATTTTTACTGTAAGTTAATCTAAACCCCTAAAATGTGTAACATTACTCTGAACACCTTAGTTTAGGTCCAAAAAAAGTGGTAACCTATTCTCAGGTCCCTGCAAATTTATATAAGGGTTCAAGAAAATCAGGTAATAGTGTTATTACATTGCATTACAGTCTGTGTATATGATAACGTTAAGGTAGAATGTCATTAAATATTCATACCAGTATTGTGAACCACCTAACAGCTGAAGTTGTAGCAGCAATAACAGTCACACAATGCAAGAATAGACTAGATAATGTTAGGGAGATCACGCTCAGCATTACAATTTACGGAGAAATTATACAGATTTGAGCAAGGGGCTAACAGCAACAAATTCTATGAATTCTTACTGTCCGTATTATTTCCGTATCAATATAACTGATATAATACAATACACTGTACGTTTTTGAAAATAAATCTGATGACAAAATAAATAATCTAATAAATTTTAACACAAAACCGCAAATTGTGACTACAATTGTATACAACATATGTATGAACATATGACTCATGCATCTTTAATGCACATTTCCCTTTTGTTACTCTATGTACTTAAAACACCAAGTCTGTTCAGAAATACACAACAAATATTGTTACATTGTTACTCAAACCAAACAAGTGAATTTAAATATAAAACATAAAATACATTTTAAACTTCAAATGCAAATATTAAAACAGTTTTATATAAACACTTAATAAATTCTCACCAAATAATAATACTACATTAGACATACCTATTGACGTCCTATATGACTATTTTAAGAAACTTAATTCACCTGAAGAGGACAGTAATAATGACGAGGTTGAAAACAACAGTTTTGAGGATAATGATGAGTGTATTCCGTCTTTGGGTATTGCAGAGTTATCTTCTCTTGTAAGCAGGTACTGATTGTTACGTCATTGGTTTGTGTGAGAAAATTACGTCGCTTTCTCAAAATTTGATGACGTTAATCTCACAAACAAATGACGTACTAATCAATACCTGCTCACAAAAGCAGATAACTCTGCAATATGCAGACGGAATAGTATTTATAGGTACATAATAAGGTCAAAAAAGGTTATACTTTTATCAAAGATATTTTTCTTAGCCCAATTTCTTTTATTTCAGGCTTATTTTTGTTTGTCACTTAATTTAGGGGGGTATTTAAATCAGCACCGTTAGAAACGGCCTGATATATACAAAGTCATATAACCGTTGTAGAAATAATTTGTACATTAAAAATGTTGCCTTATAATTACTCAGTAACTTTGTAGATGTGGTAAGACCAGGTTATCCCAGTCTGTAAAACTACATAATATTTCTATCGTCTGAAAATTGGAATTCAAGACAAAATATTGACAAGATGTTCTTCATAGCCGAGACATCAACCAGCCCTAGGCCTATCAAAGATACCATTTTAACTTTATGAAGTCAATTTCTTTTGAAAAGTAAACATACCCCAGAAAATTTAACAAAATATTGATGGGTAATATAAGCATCTGAGTTGTGATATGCATATACATGTACTGTCACTGATATTACACCAAAATATCTCTTTTAATTGTATCAAAACAAAAAAATCTTCCCATGTATCCCTATACTAGAGGGAGAATTTACGGTTGAGTTCAGCAAAATTTCCTCTAAAAACACCCTGGTTTTTGCTCATATTCTATTACTTCGTTGTATAGAAAGCTATAGTTTACATCCGAAACATAATCAAGGGGAGATAACTGTATGTATGAAAAATACATTATGAAAAACTAAGTGGAATTCTCCAATATTATACATACAGTGAACCAGGGATCACCATGATTTTACCCCTTAAAAGAATTTGAAGGTTTACATGCATGTGTAAAATTAAGTATCTGATTTAAATTCTTTGGGAAATAAAAAAAAAAAAAAATGGAAATGCATGTTTTGAGGTCTGATTAGCAAGTTCTGCTGCAAGGTTTAGCAATGTATAAAGACAAGTTTGGTATCAATATCACAAACCATTTGATTTCCAATCAAGCTGAACATATAGCAAGTTTTTCACAACTTCTGGAGAAAGAAAATAAATATACACAACAAACATTTTACCGTATTTATCCTGCAATAATACCAGGGAGGCGGCACATAATCCTGACCCCAAGGTAACAGGATGGGCTTATTATAGGACAACACATAATCTCTGACCCCAAGGTAACAGGATGGGCTTATTATAGGACAACACATAATCTCTGACCCCAAGGTAACAGGATGGGCTTATTACAGGACATTGAGATAACATTAATTTGTTAAAATTTCTGAACTGTTTTCAACATGGGCATGCTCATTACCAGACATGGGCTTATTGCCGGAGAAATATGGTAAACTGTAAAAAAATAATAACAAAAGCACTAAATTTCTTACAAAAAAACAAATGTAAACAAATTGTTAAATGTGTTTGTCTGGGGTTATCACTTTAGCTTCCACAGCAATCACAGTCACTTTCATGGTCACGTGAGTTATTAACTCAAAGGTGTTATACAATTTACCTTAACCCTTTCACCACTGTAGACTATAATGAATTTATCCAGACCAATACATGGTACAGTTTACTCAAGTCATACAGGGGTGGAAGGGTTAAACTGCACTTTTCATATAACTAATCATGCATAAACAAGAGACAAAAATATCAGCAACAGCAAAGTACTTCTCGTACACACAATAAACAGATATACTTGCACTGGTAACATTTAACAGGCCTTTTTGATATCTAGACATTGAGTTTTTTCTCACAACATACATAGTATTCTGTCATACTAAAGGAAAGTGCTTTTTATACACTATGTACTATTGTGAACATTTCAATCTGCTTAAAATATGACAAAATACCTTATCAATCTATAGGTAAGTTGGATCTTCCTGAACTTTTTGTTTTAAACCAAATAGGTTTAACTATAAAATTGTCTGAATCAGGAATTAGGAATTGTCATAAAAACAGTGAAGTACAGAAAATGTCTGTAAAAAACCTTTCAAAATGATATAATTTTGGACTTTCAAACAAACCTCACTTGTATACCTATGCCATATTCTCACTGGTCGTGGACGAATGTATTGACCATTGTCATTTCTTTTAAAAGGTATGCAATACTTTAAACTGCAAGCTTATCTTGTATTTGTTTTGCATCATGATACAAATAATATTTGCACTTATAAAATATAAGTGTTTCAAGCCTATTACATAAGATTAAATTAACCACATCCCAAACAGAAATACATGTTCGTCACTAGCTTGCAACATGCTAGCTACTAGCTAGTGTTAAGATAGTATAGACATTAATAAGAAGTGTGTTTAAGCTTGGAGAAAGGTAGTACTAGCTTTTTGTGAGCTAACCACAAGCATGTGACTAGCTTGTCAAATTGTATGCATGCTCGCGGTAAGCTAGTCACCTTGTCTGAAGGCTCGCGGTAAGCTAGTCACCTGGTTTGAAGGCTCGCGGGAAGCTAGTCACCTGGTTTGAAGGCTCGCGGGAAGCTAGTCACCTGGTCTGAAGGCTCGCGGGAAGCTAGTCACCTTGTCTGAAGGCTCGCGGTAAGCTAGTCCCCTGGTTTGAAGGCTCGCCGTAAGCTAGTCACCTGGTTTGAAGGCTCGCGGAAAGCTAGTCACCTGGTTTGAAGGCTCGCGGTAAGCTAGTCACCTGGTCTGAAGGCTCGCGGTAATCTAGTCACCTAGTCTGAAGGCTCGCGGTAAGCTAGTCACCTGGTCTGAAGGCTCGCGGTAATCTAGTCACCTAGTCTGAAGGCTCGCGGTAAGCTAGTCACCTGGTTTGAAGGCTCGCCGTAAGCTAGTCACCTGGTTTGAAGGCTCGCGGTAAGCTAGTCACCTGGTTTGAAGGCTCGCGGTAAGCTAGTCACCTGGTCTGAAGGCTCGCGGTAAGCTAGTCACCTGGTCTGAAGGCTCGCGGTAAGCTAGTCACCTGGTCTACAAGCTTGTGGTATGCTAGTCACCTGGTCTACAAGCTTGTGGTATGCTTGCAATTTCTCTGCAAGCTTATGTCATGAAGCACTGTATGTAAACTTTTGAAACAGTAACTTCTGATTGACAAAAAACATGACAGTTAATGCTGTTATCCATACTACAAGAGCACTTATAGCAAAGTATATGGAAGTAAACGATATCCATTCACACTGAATGAAAATGGCGGAAATTCAAGCTTCAATCCAGACAATTCCATTAATTTGAAGTCAAAACACTGAAACAATATCTATATGTACTGTTGTTTGGATTTTTTTTTTACAGATTCATGCAATCCTTGTTTAATAGACATCATTTGGAATTATATGATCGTTATATCTACTGAGTTTAATAACCACTCGACTTATATTACGTACTATACTTATAAATATGAAATACAAATCATGTAAAATCACGAATATCTGCACATATGATGTAAATTATCAGCTAATGCCCTTTAAAGTTTACCTTGAACCCCCTCCTTGACCTATGATGGGAGTTAAAGTACGTTATTTAGTACTGATGTAGTAGGCTATTCCAGAAATAAATACATAGGGGGAGGACCTACAATAATATATGACTTTTTTTTTTGTATACCTATCTTTATTTTCCCAGCTGGTGCCCACTATACAATGCTAAGAATTGTTTAGAACCCCATCATACATATATTCTGAAGTATAAGTGCCCCTCCAATGTCATCGCTGACAGAAAAAAAGAAGGTTATCCTTGATCTGCTTCATATCAAGGCAAATTAAAGTTAAATTACTATCACCATGTCTGTACTTATATTACCCACTTCACATACATATATTGATGTCTGATACCGCAATACATATATGAAAATATAAACGCTCAAGAAATCCTTTATTTAACTCCCATTAATATTTACATTTCCTTCCCACTGCATTCAACTTTATTACATTTATGAGACTACAAATCTGCCTGGCAATCACTACGATGCCACACCCTCATTATTTCCATTTTATCTTGAAGACTAACAAATACAAAGGAATCAACAATTTTCGTGGGAAAATGGAAAATATAAATACATGTAAACATCCATTTAAATTCAGTCTGATCCCAGATCTTATCCTATAAATATATCAAATATGGTCCAGACTAAATATTTGTTCAACTGCTCTGTAATCCTATAATGAGATATAGGACTATAAGTACTGTATATAGTGAAACAGATCAGCATATCAGTACAAAGATCACTGTTAGTAGCGTTTTCATTAGCTAGAAATTTTACTATTGATTCCTTAGAACTTTCGATGGTGAATTCAAGGATCAGTATTCGTGTGGATCCCCATATCAATTTTCAAAACCAAAAAAGTCGCATAGGGCTCTTAATTTTTATATTTCACTGGAGATAGATCTACATAATTGTGAAACTTGTTTCCAAATTCAATTTCAACAATTGTTTATTGCTTTACATCATACTGTAAATGAAAAAGAAAAAAATCAATAAAGTTTATATCAATTTTTATATTAACATTTATTTTATATTTCTATATAATATTAACAAAAAATCTTGTTGGGATATTACTTAAATAATAAGACCCGCATCTTTAAAAACACAAAAAGGTCCTTCAAATATTTATTCAAACATATATATACATGTACATCAAAATAAAAGACAGACACGTTGCTGCAAATCCTAAACCTCAATGGTAAATTATGTGACTTAGAGTACATAATTTATCAGGATAATAGTACACCTAGTAAAATAAGCGCCCACAAAAATTAAGTAAACAACAGTTAAATTGGATATCACTTGAGCTGTATATGATGTAACCAAGAATATATCTAACAATTGGAATGAGGACAAACGACCGAGATAAGTCACATTTAATGTGCTAGAACCAACTGACATCCCCCCCTCCTCCTCAATATCAACCAGGAAATGGAGAAAGAAAGAATATGTAAGTGTTGAACATTTGAGCAAGAAAAGCAATTTTTTTATGGTGTAAAAGCAGCACATTTCTAAGCTCATTTTCAATGGCTGTAGTTTACAGGCCATATTTTGTACGGATTGAATAGCTACCTTTCTGAATGAAACAATTCCTGCTAGAGGCCAGTGAGGAGCACTGAGCTAAGTACAAGGGCACAGCTACACATGTCCAGCAGGATTCTAACATATGACTATTAATCTTTGCTTAACATTTATACTTGTTCTGATCAATTTATAGAATTTACATCCGGTTTTCAGGATAATTTTGCAGCTATGAAATTTGAAATTGGACCAAACTTTAAGTGGGACTGATGGACACATAGACACACCCAAATCAGAAACTTTTATTTTAAAAAAATCTGGGGGAGGGGAATATCAAAGCACAGTACATTTTACTGAAGTCCAAGTTTATCTTATTTTTAAGGGGAGGGGAGAGTTGGGGCAAGTCAATTCCAGCAACTGTAAGTAAAATAGGCTTCTATTATCACAGCATTCAAGTAATATCAGGCCATTGTATAAAATTGTAAGTTGGAAAAGTCATGATAAATTCAGACCTACCACAGATAGGTATATGTATACCGGGGAGGGGTGTTACATTCTGGATTTCAAAAAGTGTATGAAATGTATGTCTGACACAAAATACCTGACTCCCCATACACATGTTCATGACGTGAAAGGTCTAACTGTATGAGAAAATCAGTCTTTGAATCAAAAACACCCGAATTTAGTTTACAAATAATCCAAACATTATTTTGTGATTCTGCATGTTATACATAATACGATAACAGCAGAATATTTATATATGTGTGAAAATAGAGGTTCAAGGTCTTGGATAAGTACTAAAAAAGAAAGGAAATCATGGCCACAATCGTGTATCGCCTTTCAAACACCTGGACTGGTTGTACCAGAATGGTTTGATTATGAAATATGGGCAGAGATAAATTAATGGAACTCATTTTGCTTTCTTGAAACTATGAAAAAGACTATGAATTAATATATTAACATTTACAGGTCCATAAGGCTTTCTTCCTGGAATATCGCGTTAAAAGTAGACAAACCAGTTTGTTCGCATTAACAAACAGCTACAGAAAATCAAGTTTAATTTGTAAATAAACTTCCTTATTTTTCATTTATTTAATATTCTTGAAAACTTCCTGATCATGCTATTAAAGAAAATTTGCACCCCAATAGAAAACCACAAATGATCCACTAAAGAAAAGCAGTAACATAACTTCACACAAATTATTTTCTAAAACATTATTTAAGAAGATTCAACTGTAATGACTAGTAGTAGTGAAGTAGACGCACACAAAACAATAAGCATAGGCTCACAAGCTTTGCCTGTTACCCAATTCCTTGGCATCAAAGATCTGAACAATAAATATTCTGAAACAACAATGAGCAACATCACTGCATACGGTTCTACCAAAATGGCACCTCTTGGATATAGTACTCTTCCTTTCCAAAGAAAACAATGGTCCCCTTCATAATTCATCTTTTGTACAAGTGATGGAAAATGAATATGACATTTCTAAAACAAACCTGGATGTTTTTGTTTTTTGCAAGGCTCTTCTAGAAAAGAAGACAAGTTTGAGACAAATTTCATCAATCTCATATGATACTGAAAACAAATTTGAGATATTTTTTTATCATATTTTCGAGAATGTATATTAATATTTAAACAAAAACCCTCTCAACCCTCTGACGTCACCTACATAGCGTCATTTCTTATGTTTGCAATGTGACGTCATAATATTACTACCTCATGTAAATTGTATGCATTATGATCTCACAGTGGGTGATGAACAAAAATTTAACAGGGGTGTACTTATTGCACATGTAATAGATATTGTAATCCAAATTATTCTTTATAATTCTTTTTCTTTATTTTCCTTAATGTTCCACTTCATACATAACGATTGAGATTTTTGGAAAATTCATCAAAGTATTTCAAAATCATCACCTTATCTTTCATTTTTGGGTATAATCTATTTTTTTGCACTGTTTTATCTTTCTTTCCTAAAGTGTAAAACATGTTCGTTGTACCAGGTGTTGGAGGATGAAGGTGGGAAATTTAATTTTGAAATTTTTATGCTTCTGTCAAATTGAATATTGAGGAAAGCTATTAGTTAATACACAGTATTAAAAATCTTTATAGCTTTAACAAAAGAAAGCTAAATACATATAGCCGCAATCACTTATGAATGAAAGCATTGGGCAAAATGGTTAATACACCTTCATATTAATACAAATATGTTAGTGTTAACAGCATCTTACTGCTTTACTTTGTGACAAAGCTTTGTAATGATGATGATGAAAAACTAAACCAATCAGATTTGTTCGTCGTTGTCGAGAGAATGTGATTTGTAGAAGTCCTTGAGGATCCTGATGACTTCGTCGAGAGCAGTGCAGTAACTGTCGAGGTCGGCCATGAGAGACTGGAGGAAGATCGACCCCTCTCCTGGGTGTCCGGTCGCCCTCAGCTGTGTGATAAAGACTTCCTTATATGGTAAAGCCTTCACAGCTACCTGTAATGGATAACATTAGCGTATATCACACCGTTTTCACAACGACGTTACAATCATCAGATCTGCAAGGATTTAAATCAATAAACTAAACAAGAAATAGAATATATCAGGTTTTGTTTAAATGTGTATAGAAAAAGAGTTATGAAATACAGTTAAACCTTGATATCATTCAGCAGTGTACAATTTCACTGTTGCTGAGCGCTCTGGGCTAGTAGTTTTCATTTTAGGACAAGTGAAAAATTTCAAATTTACTATGCAAATATTCTGTCTTTGTGTATTGCAGAGTTATCTGCTCTTGTGAGCAGGTATTGATTGTTAAGTCATTGGTTTGTGTGAGAAAATAACGTCGTTTTCTCAAAAATTGATGACGTTACTCACACAAACAAATGACGTAACAATCAATTCCTGCTCACAAGAGCAGATAACTCTGCA
Source organism: Mizuhopecten yessoensis (assembly GCF_002113885.1). Classification (NCBI taxonomy): domain Eukaryota; kingdom Metazoa; phylum Mollusca; class Bivalvia; order Pectinida; family Pectinidae; genus Mizuhopecten; species Mizuhopecten yessoensis. The sequence goes on from NW_018408587.1 coordinate 64,484, forward strand.
ATACGAAAAGACGGAATAGGTGAGATAGTAGAACTATGGGCATCCCTGAATCCTATAGCTTGAAGCACAGTGTAATTCTATAGTGTTTTGCCTGCGGTGTGACAGGGGTCTTTAAATGATTTTATTTTACTATATACATAAGCTACAGTAAAGTTTCAAGCAATGATACTAACGGCAAACACTCCTCGCACTACCCAGCCGTGGAATGGTTTGAGTGTCCGACTGTACGCATTATTGACTGCTAAACATAGATCAGGCTGTCCTTCGAGCATCTCTTGAAATATCGCTCTGATAAACTCTAGGCCTCTGGAAGATGAATAAAAAAAAAAAAAAATGTTAAATAAAATTAGAAATGAATCATACACAAGTTTTCACAGAGTCACAACTGTTAAACAGGCCGAGGTTTCCTGTTGTTCGAGCAGGACCATAGGACCATGATGGTGCGGAAATGTGATCCTATTGTGAACAATTTTTAAACAAACCATTACAATAAGCAACATAACTAAACACTGTTTAATATTGCAACTAATCAAACACGAAAGTGGGGTTTTTATTGGGAGAACTCGAAATATGACCCACTGTGTCATGTTAGACAATTATCTTTTCAAGAGCCTTTTTAAATCGCAGTAGCAGAGAAACTCCTCTGTCATTTTGACAGCCGGGTGACAGGTTAACAACAAGACAGACAATGGAAATGGAACGCTTGAAATAAACGTCTTCTTTTACTTTAAGAAAATTGGAATATGTTGATCATGTGACTATCTGTTGATCATGTGACTATCTGTTGATCATGTGACTGTGCAATAAAAATTAATATTGCCTGATCACATGATCATTTATTTGTGCAACATAGTTTTTTTCATAACAACATACCAATTTCATATTGAAAATAGGAAAATTGCTCAAAATAACTTATTTCAAAACATAAAACAAAACCAGTACATGGTACATTATGTAATAAAACATTTCTCAATATATATTGAGACATCTTAGCCACCAGGCTCTTGCATTACCAATATTCCAGGTCCGCTATGTAAAGTTTCCCTCACCCCCTCCCCTAACCATTCTCTCAACATAATGCCAAACTCTTTTTAAAATGCCAAAATTTTGAGGGTTTCCCAGATAGGAATTATCTGTAATTCAAATTGTGTTGATGAAGTTACCTTTTCATCCACAGCAGTGCTACGGTGGCTGAACTGGACAGGTGATGCTGTTGGGACCTCATCTCAAACAACACCATACGCTGTAGTGTTGTAAAGTCACTTGGCTTTGTAGAATATTTTTGTTGTATTTTCTGAAATGACATATGTCAGAAGTTCCTAAATGTGAATATTCAGAGATACAGTATGGTATTATAATGCATTTTATTAATGTATTAAATACTGCTTATCAATTAATTTTGATTAAGTAAATTTCTAATCAAAAACATTCTTGAATGTAGTTTTCACTTTCTTAAAAACTAAATACAAATTACAGAAATATGTCTTTTTCTACAATGATATCAAACTAAATACATACTTATACTGTATAATTACCACCAAACACTGGACTATCTCTTCTATATGAAATATTTAATATGTCATCAATGCTCTTTTAACCAATTAATTTATGAGAAATTAAATCAATCACACAATATTTTTTTTATGATTCCCTCAACATGACCTTCACATTGACCTTTGACCTCTAAAGTGAACATTTTCCAAGAATTTTGTTTGTAGGGTCTATTATGTTAGTCCGATACATATTTATTTATGTGACACACATGATTACACAGTTACTTAGTCTGTTTGTTACATTTACTATACATATATACATGAATAGTACACCATCTCATGCTGTGGGCTCCGAGGTAAGATTGAAACAATTGAAGCCCTTGTGTATTAAAACATAGGAGGCCCCTTGGATGGTATTCAAATTTTCTCTTCAATATTCCTCACTCCCCACTCATTGGATAAACCTGCTAGGAGTTGGTAAACAAGTTGGTTCCCGCTAGTGGGTAACACCCTAGATGCTATTTCATTCGCCAATCTTCTAATTTCAACATAAGTAACAATGCTTTGCGACGTTGTCTCCCATTGTGACCTTATAGTTCATGGCAATTGTTCCCCTGCTCGGAAACACAAAAAATATATTCTCAAGAGAAACATACGTTTTTTTTTCTAGATATAATATCTGAACCTGTGAGAGAAAAAGGTCCTCTTTACTCAAGATGGTTGGTTATCATGTTTACCTACATGTAACTCTCGTTAGTTAATTTTCAAATTGTAAAGGAACTCCTTTTTTTACAATTTGAAAATTGTTTTTACATAGTGCTTTATTCAATTTGAAAATTAATTAAATTAGTTACATAAATATGATATAAACCAACCATTTGGAAACCCCTATATACCCTTGACATTTAATCTCTGACCTCCAAGTTCTGATTAGACTAAGTAGCGCATTGTTGGTGGCAAAGTGATTTTTCATCAATCATCCCCCACCAGTCTAGTCCTTAGAAATCGTGCACAATACATTTGAGATCATGATCAACTGATCTTCCTCACAGGAATTTGTAAATCACACAGGAGGACATAAAAACAACTCCTTATGTCTTTACATTTACTCATTCAAAAATTACACTGAACAATGAATTTCAAACTCACACGTATGTTTCCCTGGAAATCCATTTTAACTGGAGCAAATGTTGTAGCATTAAACTTGTCTGGAAACAAAAGTGTACACCATTTACATATACATATAGATTTCAAAATATTTTTAACACTTCTGTATAAAAAAAAACAAGCCAAATCTTATACCACTCAATTTTCACCCATCATAGGACACTTCAGCCTTCTATATTAGATGACATGCCTTTCCTACATCCTCATTGGTTAGGTCATAATCATGAGGAGGTTGGTGATTAGTGATTTTGACTCGGTCTTGCTATTATCAGAAATGGCAGTTCAATATTCACTTTTAGACGTCATTTCAATTGTAACATCACAGTACTCCCTGCCAAATGCAGTATTTTCCTCCTTACAATTTTCACATGTTCTATATCATATTTAATGATTTAAGCATTATTAAGTATCTAATTTAGCTGTTAAAGATTTTCATTTTGGTGAATATGTACCACAATAAGAGTCCATATAATTGATTTATATATTTATGATAAAGTTCTTACATTTTATCATAGTACGTGTATTAGCAATACTTCACATTGGATTCAATAAATGATCAATACATAATTTCAAATGGACATTTTTTAATGCTTGTCTACATGCATTCATTTGATCTTTATAAAAGACTTTTCTTCTTGTGTGATTAAAGTAAATTAACAAATACCATCATGAAGCAAGAGGCAGGTTGTGGGTGAGGGGGTGAGGGTGAAGGGGTGAGGGTGAAGGGGTGAGGGGTGAGGGTGAGGGGGTAAGGGTG